>NC_079211.1:17308753-17493753 GCF_029633865.1 Lampris incognitus
TTTGGAGTTTGGGTGTGGAGTTGCAGAGCTGTCTTGGGCTTTTTTCTCTCTTCTTTTTTTTAACTGATTTGACCGCTAGAACAAGTTTCCAACGATTCCATTAGGAACACGGTAGCAGTTCAGAGCCAACAGCAGCTCGAATACAGATTTCTATTCTTTTTAGCTGTGGGTTTTTGTTTTTTTTGTGTGTGTGGTGGGGTTGGTATGTGTGGGAATATGTGTTTTATGCTTGTCTGTGCTGGCATTTTCACAGCAGAAGGCTGAACAAAACTGTTGCACAAGAATGGCTTAACATTTTCTGACATACTTTCAAAACAAGTCTCTGGTCTGCACAAAAAAATGATCCGCTGTGTTGAAACGGGGAACGGAACAGAACCCAAAAAGGGGGGAATTCCAGTCTGGAAATGCCTTTGTGCATGGGCACGTGCCTTAAATGCCCTTGTGTTGTGACTTGGAGTGCATGAGCAACGAGCAAAAAAAAAAAAAATCTTCCCCCCCAATATTTGCAGTCCTAAAAGAGTGTGAGAGAGAAAAAGTCAGTCAGTGACCTGCACAATGAGATCAATTCAGTGGCTATCTGCTGCAAAGAGAGGCGCTAATGCTTTCTATCAAAGCCTGCATGAATGTATGCCGGCCATCTATGCTCTGTGTGATTATGTGTGCCAGAGAGTGAGAGCGTTTATGTATCTGTGTGTGTGTGCGTGTGTGAGTGTGTGTTTGCGTGTGTGCATATGCATGCACGTGTGCATGTGCATGCGTGTGTCGGTGAGCGCGTCACCACGTGCACCCGCTGACGCGTGTGTCGGAATTCTCATTCAAGCCTGTTTACCCCCGAAAGTCTCGATACGAGACCATTTACGCTCTGGAATGAAAAACAGATTCAGATTTAGCGACAGTCTCCAAGTCCCCATTATTTGCCTTCACTTCCAAATCAAAATCAATTTCCTCAGCCCTTGTTGTTCTCCTATTGGGCCAATATATATATATATATATATATATATATATATATATATATATATATATATATATATATATATATATATATATATATATATATATATATATATATATATATATTACGAGTATGTCTGATGAAAGGTTCCCTCTGCACAGCCCAAGAGAGACAGTGTGCTAAAGGGAAGGAAGCTCTCTCTTTTTTCTCTGTCTCACTCTCTCTCTCTCATCCTCTATGTTTGTGTATGCTCACTCTCTCTCATCCTCTCTGTTTGTGTGTGTGTGTGTGTTCATGGTGAATGTCAGAGGATGGAGAGCAGGCAGGGCTGACCTAAGCTGGCCCTGCACCGCTGTGTTTGCTTAGAACAGAGTGAGGAGCCAGCTTCACATAAAAAAAAAAAAGCCAGATAACATCACCACAAAGAAAACACAGGAAAACACACAAACGCACACACATACGTTCACGGACTCCCCCCCCCCCCCAAAAAAAAGAAAGAAAAAAGCCCCTCGGAGTTCTCTGTTGTGGCGTGTTTGCTTGTGATGTGCTGCTTCTGCAGTGTTATTTGTCCTCCTCCCTGTGCATGATCAGATTGGATGAAATCTCCGTCCCCGTCGATGACTGCGACACAGCGGCGGAGGGGGGGGGATACAGATCTGTCAGCGCGGCACGCAGACAGCACTTAAGAGACTCAGGGTAATAGCTGTTTGTGGGCCCTGCTAAAAACCCTCCCCAGTTGCTGAGGCTTAGTGTCACTTAGGAGGGGTGTCTGAAGGATGCTGCACACACTGCAGGGACTCTAACAAGATGCCTGCCAACTAGAAAGACAAGCTCCTGGCATTAGAAAATACCGAGATTCGAACAGCCGTTTAAGCAGCCAACAGGTTAGTATTACCCAGCCCTCCCCCTCCCCACCTCACCGTATTGATTTTGATCTAAAATGTCGTCGTTTCTGCAGGGCTCGTTTAAAACGAATCACATTAGAGGACGTGACAGTCATGTCTCAAGTTTACAAGCTTACAGGAAAGCCACGGGAGAAAGTACGGTAGTCCAACAACAAAAAACTTTTATCTTGTTTTAGATAAATAGAAATAAAAATGGGAATACGGTTAAATAAACCTTGGGAATGAAGTGTAAAGGTCAGCTTCTATTCAGGAAAAGACAACGGGAGCAAACTGGGTCCATCCATCCATTATCCAAACCGCTTGGCTGCGGGGATGCTGGAGCCTATCCCAGCAGTCATTGGGGCGACAGGCGGGGAGACACCCTGGACAGGCCGCCAGGCCATCACAGGGCCCACACACACACACACCTAGAGACAATTTAGACACGGGGAGAACATGCAAACTCCATATAGAGGACGACCCGGGACACGACCCCTCAAGGTTGGACTACCCCTGGGGCTCGAACCCAGGACCTTCTTGCTGTGAGGCGACCGCGCTAACCACTGCGCCACCGTGCCGCCCCCAAGTGTTAGGTGTTAGCTTTTACAAGAAAATGCTATCCGAAGGACAGAACTGTTAAGTGCTCATGACTTACGAGCAGATTTTGAACAGCAAAATTGTATTCACCTGAAAACATGTTTTATTTATTTATATTTTATGAGTTGCTTTATTCTCCTTTTATATGGCATGGCTGTGATGGCTGGGAAGCACACAGGTACGTACACACACACACACACACACACACACACACACACACACACACACACACACACACACACACACACACACACACACACACACACACACACACACAAAAGCCTTTATAGAGTCCCATTGATTCACGTGATCCCTCAGAACTTCAATAAGCTGCGTATGAAAAACTGCACCATACATTGGTTCAGACTAAGGACAGAAACGCATCCAGTATCTCGGGTCCACGGCTGTTGTTGTTTGGACCAAACAGACACCACCCCGAGTTCGCCGTTATTCCTGCTGTAACGGAGGGGGCTTCATAACTCAATAAGAACATGGCTGGTGGTGATTTATGCTGCAGACCACAGGAGTCTGTACATAAATCACCAGGAGCTCACCTATCGCTTTCACTTATTCATGCAAGCGATTATTTATACCACAACTGTCCAGCCCTGAGTGATCAATATCCTTAATTCTAATTACGCCTCAAGCGCCTGCCACTTGGCGTGTTGGAACAACACACATTTGCGTTTAAAATGTTAATCAATGGGGTTGGTATGAGACACAGTAGGGCTTGAACAACCCTGAGTAAGGGAGCGAGGAAAAGAGGGGGAATGGTGCAAAAAAAAAAAGAAGAAAAAAGTGGGTTGCCGAGATGAAGAAGTGACATTTCTGCCACAGCGGAGGGACGTGTTAACCCGAAATACTGATTTGAGCAGACATATTTTGTCATGCTCAGGTGAAGGTATAGAGTAAAGTGAGGCCCTGATGAATAGAGACGGGATCGGCCTCGGCACACAGAGACAGCGAGAGAGAGAGACAGAGAGAGAGAGAGACAGAGAGAGACAGAGAGAGAGAGACAGAGAGAGAGAGAGAGAGAGAGAGAGAGAGAGAGGGTTTTTACACGAAGCCAAGCAGCCTATTGACACAATATAGCGGCCATCGCGACTCCCATCGCGTGTTGACTCGGCCACTCAGTGGATCTGAGCCACAGATCAAACCGGAGCTCATCTCAAAGCCTTGTGTTCATAATGGCCGGTATGCTAGCGGACACTAAGGCGCCCAGTGTGATGGGGTCTGCTAAAGGCCTTGATCCCTGCAGCGCGGCCCACTGTTGGACTACACAAACAACTGCGGCGACGGCAGCAACACTTTGATTCTCTCCATGATGGCTATGTGGTCCTCCGACTGCAGTTCCTTTGCATAACAACTAGGTAGAACAGTTGTAGGCCGCATGGGGGTTTGTGTGCATGTGTGTGCGCATGTGTGTGTGCACTTCAAAGCTTGTGCAGTTAGCGCCAAAGTGGCAAAGGCGCCAGCATGTGGCATGTCTCTGCTGCGATAAAGATCTAATCCACTGTGTACTGTGTACCCAGCAGGCCACAGACAAAAACAGTAAAGTGGAACAAGCTCCTTGCAAACATAACAGGGAAGACTGTGTTTGTATATATACATTGATCCATCAACATTATATATAGCATTTTAGTATCTGTGTGTATGCATGGGTTTGTGTGTGTGCGAGTGCACTTCCTAGCGCGGTGCGTCGCAGCAAAGGTAGGGAGGAAAAAGCCTCGACAGGAAGAGATAAAGTTGTTGTATTTAGAGGCAGACCACAGGTAAACGAATTGTTCTCCCCTCCGCGGTGGCTGTGTTCAAGGGCGGCGGGAGCCGCCTGCATCCAGCGTTTCCACACAGGAGGATTATTCACACTGTCAACCATGTGTTGGCGTGAGTGAGACCGTGTGTTTGTGTGTTGTTTACTGTAAGGATGAGAAGCCTCTCTAATCCAGAGCCCTGCCGAAGCAACACGGAAACAGAGACAGAGTCGCATTAATCCCAAAGGTTGGGGTGGGGAGGAGGGTGGGGGGGGATCAGAAGACGGTGAGAGTCGAGAGGAAGATGCAGCGAGTACGAGAGAGAGAGAGGGAGAGAGAGGAGAAGAAAAAAAAATTATTCAAAGTCACAAAGAATTTCCAGGCATCTCCTCCAGACAAACCTACACGGAGCCATACATTTGTACTTGTGGAGTACAGCGAACTCGGCAACGAAGGCTTCTGAATTTTTGCCCCGTCGCGTCAAGGCTGACGTAAACAAGGTCAGCCAAATGTGTTGAGGGCAGCGTGGCTAACGCAGCTGCACACTAAGAGCAAAGAACAGAAGAGGAGACTTGGTTCGGCCTCGATTTGGAAAGACTTGACACAGAGCGAAGGTCTACTTTCGGTACAAAGTGGGGAACCAAGCCGCCCCGCTACATACATCTGTAAACTCCGTTTGCTATGCACAAGTGAGCGCATTGTCTTCCCATGCTCTCCCCGTCTGTCCCCCCTGTGGATAAGCCTCCCGTGCCCCGACGTCAACATTATCGTCATTTTAGCTAAAACAAGATTTGTCTGCTAATTATTTAGCTAATTGGCCTTCATCTTGCACTCCAAACAAATCATGTCATGCATTACATTATAAATCTACCCCTGGTGGAAGTTCTTGTCAATAGAGGAAGAAAGAGAGCGTGCCGGGGAAGGGGGCGGCAGGGCAGAGCGGAAACACATCATAGTTGTTGTTTAATTTGATGATGTCTCCGGCGAGAGCTATGTGGGCGTGCTGCTGGCTCAGATCTATCTTCCCTCCTCTGTGTGCGAATGTGTTTTTAACCACTAGATCATTGTAGCAATACTCTAGTGGCAGCGCTCCGACATTACCCTGCCTGCAGCATCGATCCTTACAGCTTCATTTACAACGCCATGGATTTCAGCGTCAATGGGAGGACAGGGAGACGCAGGGTAAGAAATGGAAAGGAAGGTGAGTGAGACAGACAGACAGACAGACAGAGAAAATGAATTTCACAGGAAGACAGTAACTACTGCAAGGGATTTTAAGTTAATATGTAAAACCTTAAACAGGTCAGTGGTTGAACACTTCCAAGACATCGCCGGTTCAAATCCCCGTGTTGCCTCCGGCTTGGTCGGGCGTCCCTCCAGACACAGCTGGCCGTGTCTGCGGGTGGGAAGCTGGATGTGGGTATGCGTCCTGGTCGCTGCACTAGCGCCTCCTCTGGTCAGTCGAGGTGCCTGTTCGGGGGGGGGGGCTGGTGGGATTAGCGTGATCCCCCCCACATGCTAGTCCCCCTGGCGAAACTCCTCACTGTCAGGTGAAAAGAAGCGGCTGGTGACTCCACATGTATCGGAGGAGGCGTGTGGTAGTCTGCAGCCCTCCCCGGCTCGGCAGAGGGGGGCTGGAGCAGAGACCGGGACGGCTCAGAAAATAGGGTAATTGGCCTAAATAGGGTAATGACCTAACAATTGGGGAGAAAAAGGGGGGGGGGTTACAATGCAACTTGATCAACTCAACCCCCTATTAATCATAGATACACCACTGCATTTATTGCCCTCTTGCATCAGCTTTTTAACATGTCCAATTAAAGGCAACATGCAGCCCACTCCTTGGCTTAAATCCCGGCCCATGGGGAAAAAAAATCATGTGTCTGAGAAAGCTTAGATACAGTTCACTTTCCATATTAGGTTAAACTGTTACCGTTTTTTGGTCGGGCAGCCGTCGGGTTAGTGTTGTCCCCTTACACTTAACTCAAGATACCTCATATATGATTCATGAGACGCTTCCTTAATCCCCCCCCCCCTCCGATTTTGCCTTTTGGAAAGGATGTTAAGATTAGGCAACACAGTTGTATGACACATATTACTCATTCATGACAGTTATTGCTCGGGTAATGACATCACATCAATAATTGATGGCCATTTACAAATGCACAAAGCGTATATTGATGCAATTTGAGTCCTGGCATATGAAGTGGGTCTACTTAATGTATCCAAGGGGATTTATAATTCATTAATTCTCTGTAGCTCTGATGATTGGGGTTTAGCACGGAGGGTGTGCCTGAAGGGGTGGGGGTGGGGTGGGGGGGGTTGTGAAGTCACAGGTCAATCCACTGACGTGTGTTGTAACACATGCATAAGTAAGCAATCTCAATCCTCCCCTTTCCCTTCCCCCCCTCTCTTTCTCTCTCTCTGAGGATTGGGGAGGTTGTGCTTAATCGAGGGGGGGGGGATCAGAGGGATTTATGAATGTCCATTATTTCATACAGCCACGTATATGTGCAAGACGTATATCTTGTTCTCGGATCATAATGTCCCTTTGTAATTACGGGTGACTTCACACAATTAAATCACACAAGGAAAAGGTCGACTTTTAGACCGGCTGTAATATGAAAATTGATCAGATGCAGAATTTTATCTAATCTCTGGATTATTTTAAAAATGTAGCTGTTTAACATGAAAGGAAGATATGAACACATTCGAGAATTTCAAGAAGATATAATCAAAGATAAATGTAATAGAGTTTCTTCTGGATTCCTTTTCTAGTCCAGAGGGTCCAAAAAAAAAGCCCAAGTATGAGATACTGACCCAGAATCAGAAACATATTTACTGCTAAGTAGTCCAAGAACATACAAGGAATTTGACTTGGTATGTTGGTGCAAGCCAGAAAAATTAAAAGCGAAGAGTAAGGTAAAGAAAAGTTGAAAGAATAATAAAATATAGTAAAATATATATACAAGATAAAATAAAATAAAAAATAAATAGGTGCAATAATGGGGAAACCCTACAAAATGTTAAATGAGAATTTTCAATAGGAAGTTATTTACAGAATGAGAAGTTGTTGTAGAATAAGAGTTATTTACAGAGTAGTATGGGCTTTATGTGACGTGTCAACGTGCAGCGGGCAAAGTAGGGCAGATAGATATATTGCACTGTTTGTGCATGTGAGTGTGTGTGCATGTGCATGTGTGTAGGTGTATGTCATGTCGTGGTGTGGAGAGAGGGTCAAATGGGCGGGGGGCAGCAGTGTCAGTATCTGTGGGTGTCTGGGGGCTTGTTAGAAAGACCGACTGCTGTGGGGAAGAATCTATTCCTGTGGCGGGAGATTCTGGTTTTTATAGACCTTAGCCTCTTGCCAGAGGGGAGTGTTTTGAAGAGACTGTGGCTTGGGTGGGAAGGGTCGGCCATGATCTTTCCTGCTCGCCTCAGTGTCCTTGAGGCGTAAGGTCCGGGAGGGATGGCAGGTTGCAGCCAATCACCCTCTCAGCAGAGCGAATGATACAGTGCAGTCTGCCCTTGTCCATGGCAGTGGAAACAGTGTACCAAATAGTGATGGAGGACGTGAGGGTGTACTCAATGATGGTGTTGTGAAAGTTCACCATCATTGACTTTGGCAGGTTGAACTTCTTCAGCTGCCACAGGAAGTACAACCTCTGCTGTGCCTTCTTTGTGAGGAAGCTGAACAGCTCCCACTTGAGGTCCTGGATGATGATGGTGCCCAGGAAGCGGAAGGATTCCACAGTGTCGACTGGGGAGCCACACAGGGTGATGGGGGCAGGTAGGGCTGGGTTCTTTCTGAAGTTCGCAACCATCTCCACTGTTTTTAGAGCATTGAGCTCCAAGTTGTTTTGATCACACCAAGACACAAGATGGCCAGTATCTTGTAGGCGGACTCATCCCCACCAGAGATAAGTCCAATAAGGGTGGTGTCATCAGCAAACTCCAGTAGCTTGACTGACTGGTGACTGGAGTTGCAGCTGTTTGTATACAAAGAGAGAAGTAGAGGGGAAAGAACAGAGTCTTGAAGGGAACCAATGCTGATGGACAGGAGTCAGAAATGTTTCCCCAGCTTCACGCGCTGCTTCCTGTCAGACAGGAAGCAGTTACGTGAAGTACATGCTTGACACATTTTTGGGGGGGAAATAACCCTCTTTTTTGGGAGAGCTTGCACAAACAGAAATATCCTTGGTCATATCACCTCTTCTTTAGCTCTCTCTCTCTCTCACACACACACACACACACACACACACACACACACACACACACACACACACACACACACACACACACACACACACACACACACGCACACACACACACTCCCAGACAAAATGCCTTGGGTAAGATCAAAAAGGGTACTCCATACTGTGCTTAGTCCACTATAGCCACAGGCATCTGAGACATCCTGGACTTCAGTTAAAAGAAGTCACACACACAAACACACACACACACACACACACACACACACACACTTATACAAGCTCAAGAACAAACTTTACTGTAGGTGTTTACCATTTAATTCACAGACGCACGTTGAAAAGTAAACAGTGATTAAGATGAGGTGAAAAGAAGACATTTTTAAACCCACATCCTTCAAAACACTGTCGAATTATTTATTTTTTTTGCCATCAAGTCAAAATTCCATGGCAGCTAATCAACCATTGCTTCCTCTACTCATTGGCTCCATCCATGCACAAAGTTGCACATTCCATCGATGCACAAAGCTGCCATAGGTGTCAATACTATTTAGTGTGTGTGGCCATGCCTTCAGTCATCTAGTTCAGTTATCTATATACATTTAATGCATACACAGAGAATCAAAGTGAATTCGAGAAGAGCGCTGTTACAGAGTTTGTACAAGTGGTCCAGATATTGTTATTCATCACCACGCCGTGGTTGAGAACAACCTAGCACGAGCAGACACAGTAGATCGTCAGAGGGATAGAGAAGGAATATTTGAGGGGGGGAAGGCTGGAATTGGGTGGGAGCTGAAGAGAACTGGACCACATGCTGCTCCAAAACTGCAGAGCAGCCAGAAAAGAGCACTATTTGATATTTAATTCGAATTGATCCTATGGAGCAGTGAAATTTTGTAATAGCGGGGCAAATTCACATGCTCTTGCAAGGTGGGATGGAGCTCATCTATGTGGATGGGGGTTTTTGCACGTGTGCCGAAATGGAGCTTCACCATATGCAACAAATGGCAGAATTTACTCTGAAATACACATCAGAAGGAAGAGAGGGTGGCAGAGCTAGGGGGGAGACAAAAACTAGAAAAAAAAATGAAAGGGTTACGCAAGAGCGAAAGAGAGAGATGGGGAATCAAGGGGAAACAACAAAGAGGTTTTAATATTTCTATGGAGGTGATTTATTTATCCATCTTAGGGCAACTCTGCCAGGAGCACGTCTGGCCCAAACTAAACAAGCCCCTCAGTGATGGAGGTATGGAAGTAGTAGAAACACATAAGTCCTCCCCCCTCCACTTTTCTCCCCAATTGTATCCAGCCAATCACCCCACTCTTCCGAGCCACCCCGGTCACTGCTCCACCCCCTCTGCCGATCTGGGGAGGGCTGCAGACTACCACGTGCCTCCTCCGATACACGTGGAGTCGCCAGCCGCTTCTTTTGACCTGACAGTGAGGGGTTTCGCCAGGGGGATGTAGCACGTGGGAGGATCCTGCTATTCCCCCCAGTTCCCCCTCCCCTATGAGCAGGCGCCCCGACCGACCAGAGGAGGCGCTAGTGCGGCGACCAGGACACATACCCACATCCGGCTTCCCACCCGCAGACACGGCCAATTGTGTCTGTAGGGATGCCCGATCAAGCTGGAGGTAACACGGGGGATTCAAACCGGCGATCCCCATGTTGGTAGGCAACGGAATAGACCGCCATGCTACCCAGATGCCCCAGAAACACAGTTTAAGCTATAGATAGGGTAACAGTTCTAGTCTTTGTTTTTGTTCGTTTTTTTAAAAAGCATATTTATCATCACAACTCTGAAGCATCCTCCTGTTTTAAAGTACATCGGTATTTTAGTTTCACATTGCCACACAATACAGCCTCACAACACGCCAATATGCACTTACAACCATATGTCGTTTCCATCGGTCCATACGCATTGCCGTGCGTTACACTTATTTAAAAACACAAATTGTTGACAAAGAAGTAAGTCCTGCCACACTGCCGAGGTAATTTGTATCGAATGTGTGTGTGTGCCGTCATGGATAAAGTAGCCATTCTCCCCTCACAGCCTTTGATATCAGCAGGAGAGTTCTGATAAGAGAACAACATCAAAGGACTAAGTGGGGGATTACCACGGTAGATGTGTGTGATAAGACACAAGTGTATGCACATGCTCATCCCCCCTCTCTCTCTCTCTCTCTCTCTCTCTCTCTCTCTCTCTCTCTCTCTCTCTCTCTCTCTCTCTCTCTCTCTCTCTCTGACACTCATACACATTCATGCACACACACACACACGCACGCACATCGGGCGCACCCAAACAAAACACAGAAAGCCACTGCCTAAAGACAAAAGCTGTGCTGCGGAACAAAAGACAACCCCCCAAAAAAAAGCCATCAAGACACCCTCAGCAGGCAGCCATTGTGATTAATGAAAACAAATATTGGGAGAGAGTGGGACATGGGCACAGAAAAACACTGCAAACAATGGAGCAGACAGCATAATGCATTCAGGGTTTGCTGACGGCCCTCTGGTGCAGAGTGAAAATAATGGGGAGAGAGAGAGAGAGAGAGAGAGAGAGAGAGAGAGAGAGAGAGAGAGAGAGAGAGAGAGAGAGAGAGAGAGAGAGAGAGAGAGAGATGGAAAAGATGGAAAAAGAGGGGGGGGGGACAAGGGCGCTAATGTGAAATCCATTCTCTCCAAAACATAAGCATACACAAACACCAACGTTGGCGCTAACATATCAACGAGCTCTCAAACCTACGGTGCGGCGTGCGCCTCTGCAGTTAGACTCGGTCCACTGAGCAGTCTAGGTTCAACGGTCCGTCTGACGCAAAGGCAACTCAAAAGTCTACACACGGCTCGACATCCACAACCATATCTGTGTGTGCTTGGGAGTGTTAAATGAGGTATAGCATTGTTTAAAGAGTAACTGCGCACTTAAATACATCGGTGGAGTGGAAACTGAAATGCTTGGCCTCGTTTCAATAAAAGACAACAGCGCTGGAAGGAATCGCAACGCTTTCGGGCAAATATGATGATATCATATTTGCCTGAAACATGTTCGGCCGTTGTTGGGGCACAGGGCCCTGAATGCTTAGGTACCCAAGTACTTTAGTCCACGGAAATGTCACGCATGCAGAAAGAAAACAATGAATGTTACTGCCTCCACTGTTTTAATACAGAGACAGATCTCAGATGTCCGGGTGGCATGATGGTCTATTCCATTACCTACCAACACGAGGATCGCCGGTTCGAATCCCCATGTTGCCTCCTGCTTGGTCAGGCATCCCTACAGACACAATTGGCCGTGGCTGCGAGTGGGAAGCTGGATGTGGGCATGTCTCCTGGTCGCTGCACTAGCGCCTCCTCTGGTCAGTCGGGGCGACTGTTCAGGGGGGGGGCTGGGGGGAATAGTGGGACCCTCCCAGGTGCTATGTCCCCCAGGCGAAACTCCTCACTACCACTACAACTACTACTACTACTACTACTAATTTCGGCTGCTCTCATTAGGGGTCGCCACAGTGGATCATCAGTTTCCATTTCTTCTGCGTCTTCCTCTGTCACACCAGCCACCTGCATGTCCTCCCTCACCACATCCATAAACCTCCTCTTTTCCTCTTCCCTGGCAACTCCATATTCAGAATCCTTCTCCCAATATACCCAGCATTTCTCCTCCACACATGTCCAAACCATCTCAATCTTGCCTCTCTTGCTTCGTCTCCAAACTGTCCAACCTCAGCTGTCCCTCTAATATACTCGTTCCTAATCCTGTCCTTCTTTGTCACCCCCCAATGAACATCTTAGCATCTTCAACTCTGCCACCTCCAGCTCCACCTCCTGTCTTTTCATCAGTGCCACTGTCTCCAAACCATATAAACATAGCTGGTCTCACAACCACCTTGTAAGACTTCCCTTTAACTCTTGCTGGTACCCTTCTGTCACAAATCACTCCTGACACTCTTCTCCACCCACTCCACCCTGCCTGGACTCTCTTCTTCACCTCTCTCCTGCACTCCCCGTTACTTTGGACAGCTGACCCCAAGTATTTAAACTCATACGCCTTCATCACCTCTACTCCTTGCATCCTCACCATTTCACTCTCCTCCCTCTCATTCATGCATATGCATTTCATCTTGCTCCTACTGACTTTCATTCCTCTTCTCTCCAGTGCATACCTCCACCTCCTCACTGTCAGGTGAAAAGAGGCGGCTGGCCACTCCGCATGTATCAGAGGAGGCATGTGGTAGTCTGCAGCCCTCCCCGGAGCGGCAGAGGGGGGTGGAGCAGCGACCGGGACGGCTCAGAAAAATAGAGTAATTGGCCAAGTACAATTGGGAGAAAAAAATTGGGGTTAAAAAAAAAGGGGGGGATGGACGGCATAGCCGATAGTGGAGGGATGATGGTAGTCTTTAAGGTTTGCTTGCTTGTGTGGGGCCAACAGATTCGGTGTTACTCCAGGAATGCCACACAGCCACTCACTGTGAAGGATGCTCTCTACACTAAACGGAGGAGTAAAGCAGAGTCCAATTTAATTAAACTCTTTGGAGATACTACAGAAAAGCACTTGTCTGCTCATTACTACCATCCACCAAAACTAACTGACATCAACAACTAATTGCACAGACGGCCAAGAATGTCCTGCTCCTTTCGCAACAATATGCACGAGAAGTAAATACCTATAAACTTCGACCGCCAAGGCTGGTCGAGGCAATATTCTCACAGATTAGAAGAACGATAAAAGCAATAAGACCATTAATTTGCCCCAGTAAACACCAAACCTTAATGAAATGTTCACACCTCTGGCTCAGGTAAGATTAAGCATTCGGCAAATACTCGGGTGTGAAACATCAGAATGAGGGCATTTCTGTTTACAAAATCAGTCATTAAGAAAAACACAAGCGTTCTAATGAGGCTTTAAGTTTATTAGATAAGGCTATCAGCACAGTGTTGAGCCGGGTTAGGGCTGCACTTTCAACTGAATCAGCAGTCGGCATGGATGCCAAAACCAACTCCCATTTGTAAAAAACCAAAGCCAAGAGGCAGGATTTACTATTCTGGTGCCAATGACGACTCTCAAGAACACATACCTGATGGATGGATGGATGGACGGACAGATGGATGGATGGATGGTTTATTGTGCTCAGAGGAGACAGTCAGTACAGATCAGCAACACAGGCAAACTAGTAAAAAAATGTAACACAATGATGCATACACAATACAAGGAAGACTCATTTTACATAACAGAAAGGCTGCGTGAGTCACAGTAGGACGGGGGTGTTACAGAGGGCATGTGCAGGGAAAGGGGACAAACATCTTTCTGCAGCACAACCCTCTGCACATGCAAGTCCTACACATATCTGCAACACAAAGGGGAGGAAGCTTAAGTGACAGTGCAGTGCATGTTCTGGGTCATACGCAATTATGTGGGCTTCACATTGTTGTTGTGGCTGTGGAGATGAGCTCCAATAGATTGGGAGTTGCATGACCAATTAACTCGGTAAACATGTGTTTCATCTTTACGATTCTGCTCCTGTTGGTGGTCGTGAGCACACTGAGAAATAAACCCAGATGGTACCGCGATGAAGGACTGGCTCAATAACGCCACGGTACAGGAGGAGTAGGAGGGATGTGATTTAATACGCCAATAACTGAGAACCACCAGAATGTCCTTCTCTTCTCCTGATGCGGAGGTTATTTTTCCAGAGGAATACCAAGGTACGCCAGCATCGTCCAAGTCGAGTTATGCACTGTGGGGCAGCCATTCCTCTATGGAAACTTCCAACCCGTGTGTTGGGAAGCCTCGATTACAAGATGCTGGATCCGTAAAGGTTACCGGAGCACTGTGCTGTATCCGAGTCCGCTCTGACCCCCGGGCTGGAAGGAAATGTCGGTCTTTCACATCCCAACTTCGCCATTTTTTTTTCTATATGGAGGGCAAAAATCCACTGTGGTGACCCCTTGAGAAACAGGGAGCAAGCTGAAAGAAGAAGTTCTGATTTTTTATTTTTTTGTCAGAAAAATTCCAGGGAGCCAAGTCAACACATTACACTGCACACTTCTCAGAGGCGAGACGCCGCTGAATACAGTGGGGTCTGTGATGAGACTTTCCTCAAAAAAACAAAAAAAAAATTACAAGGCTCCGGGAAACACTGCTCATTAGACCCCCTTTTCTAAAACGTTACGCTTACTCGGTAGACAGATAACCTCCAAAGCGCTGCAGACCTTCCATAGCACCGTCCTGAGATTATGGAAACTAAAAAGCGGCGATGCTGAGAAGTAATCCCCCCCAACCCACCCCCCCGCCGTCTAACTCTGAAGTAACCCAAATACTTTTTGATTGTTTAAACTTTTCCGCCGGACGTGGTGGTCTATAAAGCAGTCTGTGCGATAACACAAACGCGGGGTGTCCGGTGGCCTGACAACCTGGCGGGAGTCGGCGTAATGTATTCCCTACCATCAAGCGTCCCTAAACAAACAGGGCCGGCAGGAGGGGGATGAAGGAGCAAATTTATGTTGTGAGACAAAGGGGAGCAGAAGGAGGGAGGGACACGGGGAAAGGAGGCAACTGTTGAGTTCGTCTGTCTGGCCGCGGGCATCCTTTGGCGGCCCTTGTTATTCCCGTCCGGTGTCATTACAGTCTTATCTCTAGGCTAGCAACACAGCCCGCTAAAATGGGCGAGGGAGCCGCGGCGAGGTTACGGACCCGGCACACCTGCTGCCTCAGATAAAATAAACATCAAAATTAGGACACAATTTTGGCTTCCGCTCTCTATGGTTCTCACTCTCTCTCTCCTCTCGATTAATCCTTTCCTCCTCCCCCTCTCGCCAACCCCTTTCTCCCTTTATCTAACCCCCGCCCCTGCCTCCCGCCTCCGCCCGTGTCCCTGACAACACTGAGATAATGGGACTGTAAATTGGGACCGTCCCGTTTCTCACCAATCATCCTCTTGGTGGGTGAGGCGACCTCTGACCTCTGGGGTTGAGGGGTTAATCGGCGGAAAGCAGTCAGTGTCATGGTCAGAATAATCAATCACGCTTAACCGCTAAATCACAGACACCGAAAAATACGCCGTGAATATCAAGGTCAAATCTGCATCCCGCAAACAACCCCGCACACACGCACAAACACACACACACGTGCATTCACACATCTATTGCATGAAATATACACAAGCGAGTCTTAAAATAAAGATGCAACGATAGCCAATACCGGCAAATTAACAAGTATTAATTTCAAAGGCCATTACGGGATTAGGTACGTTCATGTAATGCCAAATATTCATCACTTCCTGCTCCGCCAACATGGCTGCTGCTGCGAGTGCGTTTGGCACAACAGCAAGTTGTTCTTCCGCGATGCTTTAGCCCTTCAAGTTCTTCCCTTTGCCGGGAAATCTAATCACTCTCGCAGGTTTCACTTAATCACGGGGAAAAAACAAAAACCTGAACTATCGAGTCTCTTCTAATCCACTTTGTGAATATATATTGGAGAACAGAGCTTTCAAACTCCCGGAGGGATTTGCTCTGAACGGAGGAGACAGAGGGGGCCTTTGAGGCGAGCTAAAATTACAGGTAGAGTGATCCCTTCTAAAATTATCCCACTCTTTTATATCGCGCCTGTGAAGAATTCATGCTCATGTTTAATTCCCGAGCTCTGATAACTAATGTCTCCTCCGAGCACCTGCAGATTAATAGACTTTCACCAGGTGCTCTCTGTCTTTTTATAACACACTCCAGCTATTTAAACGCTCCACCGTCTCACTGTCACTTTCCGCCGTGAGGTCATCCAGAGGAGCTCTTAACCCCATGGACACACATACCAAGCAGAAAACTGGATGTGTATTTTTTTTATCTCTCTCTCGCCCCCCCCCCCCCCACACACTCCCTTTTTCTCCCCGATTGTATCCGACCAACCACCCCACTCTTCCGAGCCGTCCCGGTCACCGCTCCACCCCCTCCGCCGATCCGAGGAGGGCTGCAGACTACCACATGCCTCCTCCGATACACGTGGAGTCGCCAGACGCTTCTTTTCACCTGACAGTGAGGAGTTTCGCCAGGGGGACGGGGCGCGTGGGAGCAGGGGCGCAACGAGGGAGGGGTGCAGAGGGTGCAGTGCACACAGGTACCACATCAGCGGGGGTGCCAAAAGACCGTATGCAAAATATATATATATATATATATTATAATGAAAAACTATAACATGTAACTATATATCCTAATCCAAAATTCTCATCTAAGTAATAATATTTATAAATATTAAACTTTTAAAAATAAACAGGCCGATAACCAGAAATTGTTTACTGTACACTGTACTTTTGGCACCCCCGCTGATGCGGCGCCTGTGTCCATTGCACCCTCTGCACCCCCCCCATTGTGCCCCTGCGTGGGAGGATCAAGCTATCCCCCCCCCTCCCCACCACAGGCGCCTCAACCAACCAGAGGAGGCGCTAGTCCAGGGACCAGGACACATCCCCAAATCTGGTTTCCCATCCGTAGACACGGCCAATTGTGTCTGTAGGTCCCTACAGACACAATTGCCCCACCAAAGCCAGAGGTAACACGGGGATTCGAACCGACGAGCCCCGTGTTGGTAGGCAATGGAATAGACCGTCACGCCACCCGGTTGCCCAACTGGGTGTGTACTTTGACGCCTTGTTCCTCAACCTTGAACATCACAAGCAAATGAAACATTTGCCAAAATCCCTCGTGATTTTTTTTTTTTTAATTTTGGGGGTCCGCTTCTTCCGAATATTCTAGCTTTACTTTGGTTCAGTCAAACTGATTCACCAAAAGATCTTGTTATTTTGCCTCACAGCTACATTGCACACACACACGCACACACGAACCTCCCAGTCATCCCCGTGCATGCACGTACACCGCACAACCCGAAGTTTGAGTGATGAAAAAGCATATTCAGATTTCACACTCCAATAACAAGAAGTAATCAAGGCCAGTGGTGGAGCCGTGTTACCGGAGGCAGCAGACCGGAGAGGAGTGACGCTGGCGCAGCCCTCAGCCTCACTCTAAACACCTGTCTCCAAATGGACACATCAATCCCTATTTCACAGCCCGCCTGGCCTCCTCCACCTCTCTCTAAGCTCACACACACACACACACACACACACACACACACACACACACACACACATACACACGCATGCGTGCACAGACCCAGAAACACCTGCATAAAGGAAATGACGCTTTGTCCTTGCGGACATAAAAAATGGGTAAAGACCGCCGGTTAGAGAGTTTTCAGAGAGTGGGGACAGGGGACAGCGTGAGGAAACGACGGAAGAAAGAAAGATCGACCGGCTCGACATCAACCCGGTGTGATGCAGCGTGCTGACATCATGCTCTTCTCCAGGACAGACAGGACACCCCCCCCCCCGACCCCCCGACCCTGGACCAGCACAGGACAGGTAAGGCGCGTGAGAGAAAAGGGCCCCAAAAAATAGATAAAAAAAAGGGTGGGGGGAGGCAGTGAGAAGCACTTAGCACCTGTTCTAGGATACCACTCATGCACACGCACACGTGCACACTTGCATACACCCCCCCCCGCCCACACACACACACACACACACACACAGTTGAGCACTTTGCCTAATAGAGTAGCAGCAGTAGTCAGCGTTTCCAAAGGCAGCCTGTAATCGCATGGCTGGACGCAGTGATGGATTTTGGGTTAGCGGCAGCATCAGCACCAATGCAATAAACACACACACATACACACACACGTGCACAAAAGGCTATAGACACAAATAAGCTTCAGCTAGATTTTCAAAACTTTTAAGAGAGGCCTCCAATGGGCAGCAGTTTGACGGCTATCATGATGATAATAATAATGATGATAATTATAATAATAATAATAAGCTCAACCATTCAATAATTTGCATCGATCTGGTTCACAACATGCACTCAAGATCCTTAACAACGCATCATGGCATGAGCGTAATCTCACTGAGATTTCTCCCAGAATTTAAAAAAAACAAAGACACTGGCTTGCTGGTGAGCAGTGCATTATTTTACATGACCCCATCTTGGGTTGAGCAGAACCAGCGGTTCTTCTTTAAGAGCCGCTCTTGCTTGTCGCTCATCTGGGGCTTGCTGTTAATCAATTTATGCATGAACATGTAATTGCCGGTTTTGTGGGAACAGGGTGCAGCTGTGATTCGGCCAGTCGACGTACGCAGCCTGGCTTCAGGGGCAGCGAGGGGTGAAATAAAGGGTGTTTGTTTAGAGGGATCTATGACCAGAGAAGACGGCTCTGGCCTGGCACACATGGCTGAATAATTCACAAACTCAGCACGGATGAGTCCTCGGCATCACATATATAAATGACGGCCTTGAGCAACGGCAAGTATACTTGTTGTATACAAGCGTGTGCATGAACATGCGTTTGCGCTCATGTGCAGGCGTGTGCAAGCGCCCACACGTGCACACACACACACACACGCAGAGCCATTCAATATTGATAGAAAACAAATGAGAACGTGCTGACGGCACCGCCATCTGTAGGATGATGAATGGAGTTTCAGGATTCCGAGACCATCCCTCTCTCCGAAATCCTTGAGTGTCGCTTTGGTCCATAAATACTGGTAGGAGACCGATGTGCAAACTGGTGGCAATAAAAAAGAGGTCATAAAAACAACAAACAGAAACCGTCTTCTCAATCTTATTCGGCTCCACTTCCATTAGTGTGACAATTTCATTAAACAAACATAATGTACAAAATCATTTCCACGACTTGGCTGGCTCCGAGAAATTAACGGCAACATGGAAGTCATACATAATGAATACGAACATTTGCCATCTACAAGTCTCCCACAGTCCAACATTAATTCAACCCCACGAAGGCTGAGGAGGGGGGAAGAGGAAGAGGCGCAGAAGGAGAAGTGGAAGGGGGAATGAAACATGGGGGAACAGCAGTGTCTTTTTTGCCATTTAAAAAAAAAATATATATATATACACAAACACACCCACACTCACACACACCATATTTATATATAGATAATATTGCAATCGCACAGTGGTTAGCGTGGTTGCCTCACAGCAAGAAGGTCCTGGGTTTGAGTCCCGGGGTAGTCCAACCTTGGGGGTCGTCCTGGGTCGTCCTCTGTGTGGAGTTTGCATGTTCTCCCCGAGTCTGTGTGGGTTTCCTCCGGGGTCTCCGGTTTCCTCCCACAGTCCAAAGACATGTAGGTCAGGTGAACTGGCCATACTAAATTGTCCCTAGGTGTGAATGCGTGTGTGTGTGTGTGTGTGTGTGTGTGTGTGTGTGTGTGTGTGTGTGTGTGTGTGTGTGTGTGTGTGTGTGGGCCCTGTGATGGCCTGGCGGGCCTGTCCAGGGTGTCGCCCCCCCTTGCTGCCCAGTGACTGCTGGGACAGGCTCCAGCCTACCCGCGACCCTGAGAGCAGGATAAGCGGTTCGGCTAATGGATGGATGGATAACACTGCAATCCAGCAACCGATAAATCAGAAATTAAGAGATTAGGCAGAAGAAAAGCGGACACCCGGACATGGGGTGCACCAGAACAACTAATATGAAGAAAGATACCCACATGGTCGGCGGTACGGGTTTTCGGAGAAGGACGGCACAGCAAAACTTGGGGAAAGGATCTGAAGGTTACAGCAACCGAGCTATAACGACCGTGCAAATTTTTTTTGCAAACTCGAGTTCGGTTTATCTGAGCTTGACTGAGCCGTGTTGGGGGGAGGGGGGCACGTGGTCACACAAAAATATGAAATCCATGAATTATCAAATGATCATTTCAATGTATAGTTATGCTCCGAAAACAGCCGAGGGGATCGGTAACCGAAGGTTGTGTCATCGCCTAATAAAGGCCAGGACAGTGGTAATGAAAGCTCCAGTAACGACAGCTGGACTGCCTTTCACCATCAGTACAGACAACAACTGTCCAGCGTCATATCCATCGGCCGGGACACTTGGTCCACTGAACTGCGGCCTGGGACATTCATACGGCATAAGCAGAGTGGGGGCATCAGCTAATTACGTTCAACTAGACCGGATACAAAAAAAAGCTGAGATCGAGTCAAAACGAAATCGACACCCCGCTCTTTTCCTCTTGACACAACTCTCGCGACAAACCCCGAGACACTCGGCGTCGTTTCCTTCCCTTTGCATAAATCCCGCCATCGTTGATCGAAACACAACAACAAAAATGCTAATGGTAACATTTTAGGGAAGGGAGGTGAGGTGGGAAAAAAAAGCACATCCTTCACCGGGGCTGATTTATTACCCAGTACAGCAGGGTCACACATTAATTTCATTCTTTATATGAAAGGCCTGTTATTTCTGCATGCATAAATAAAACACACACACACACACACACACACACACACACACACACGACATGCACACGCACGCTCACGCACGCACAGACATACATACACAGCTTCTGGAGAGGAAAATGTCAGTGCGTCAGGAGGATGTTTATCTAAAGGGGACAGATTTGACGGCTTGACGGGGGCCGTTGCAGCCCCCCCCCCCCATTGGCGTTATTTGTGTGTGTATCTGCGATTCAGATGCCGGCATGCTGCGCTGCACTCGACCGGACACGCATCACATCTGACACTGCCGAGCCAGCGGTGTGACAGCCGTGTGACGGGGCAGAAGCCCGTCCCTAAATGACTTCTTTGGCTTCATTACCCTGCCCAAAGCACTGGACACGCCATTTCCCCATTTTCCCATTTCCCCTTCATGGTCACGGAGTCCTTTACCGTTCGCAAATGGAGCCCCTGATGGCGAGCCTACCTGCTTTGCCCCGTAGATTAATCACACGCACACACGCACACACAAGATTACCCCCCCCCCCCGCTGAAAGATCCAGGACGGCAGCCGAGCGGAGTGCCGGGTGTGCCGGGGACAGACCGGCGGCGGTGATTACCCCGTCAGGTGTTGGTATTTACACCGCCTCTCCAGCGTCTCATGTCTTGACGACGCCGCTCTCCGAGACATTTGTCAAGCGTTGCTTTGAGAGTGAGGAGTGAAGGTGACCGGAGATGAATCGCTCATTTGCCAAGCTGGGGGGGGGGGGGGGGGACCTGGAGAGACCGAATAAGGCAGGGGTGTCAAACTCCAGGCCTCGAGGGCCGCAGTGTCTGCAGGTATTTGTTGCAACCGTGCACTAAACCACCTGATTAAACTAGTTCCTTTTTACCTCCTTGATCCAACAGGTGAGCTAATTAGTTAAATCGGGTGGTGTAGTGCACGGTTGCAACAAATACCTGCAGACACTGCGGCCCTCGAGGCCTGGAGTTTGACACCCCTGGATAAGGGAAGGGGGGTTCGTACAGGGCTGTGCGACTCTTGACACGACACAGTAGATAGCGAGCAAAAGGAGCAATGCAGATCTCCGTTGGGGATGAGCGCACCCGTCGCCGACACTTCAGATTTGAAACTAACCGAGCGGTTCGCATCTGGAAAAGGAGGCTGCTGCTCCAAATGCGGCGAGACTACTCGGTAAAGCGGCTGGTGGATATCTCTATTTCTCCCCGGTTGTACCCGCCCCGATTACTCCACTCTCCCGAGCCGTACCGGTCGCCGCTCCACCCGCGCTGCCGAACTGGGGAGGGCTACAGACTACCACGTGCCTCCTCCGATGCATGCGGGGTCGCCGGCCGCTTCTTTTCACCTGACAGTGAGGAGTTTCGCCAGGGGGGACGTAGCGCGTGGGAGGATCACGCTATCCCCCCCCCCAGTTCCCCCTCCCCGCTGTGAACAGGCGCCCCGACCAACGAGAGGAGGCGCTAGTGCAGCAACCAGGACACATACCCACATCCGGCTTCCAACCCACAGACACACGGCCAGTTGTGTCTGTAGGGCCCACAGACCAAGCCCGAAGTACCACAGGGATTTTTGAACCGGCGCTCCCCTGTGTTGGTAGGCAACGGAGTGGACCGCTACGCCACCTGGTCGCCCGATCTCTGTTTCAAGCTGTATTTACTCTTTGTATGCGAGGCAGTAAGCCGTGGCCCTCGAACCAAAAATTCAGCGTTATCTCTGATTGGTGCCAAGAGACAAAAGTACAGTTCTCAAAATACTTCGTTAGGAGTGATATGCAAATTAAATTAAGCGCAGACGTGTTCCTTTCATCTCCCCTGATGATGGAGAATAAAATATGACCCTCCTGCCTGAAAGCATTAACCACGACACAGCTACACGGGTAGGGGAGCATGCAAACACACACAGACGTGTGCACACACACACACACACACACACACACACACACACACACCTTTGATGCACGTGTATCAACACATCTTTCACATCACATGGTCATGAAGGTTTGTGATGTGGTGCGCCGCTACCGGCACCACCCACCCCCCCCCCCCCCATCACAGACGCTGTTGATGCCTTGCCAGTTTGCACATGTGACCATCCACATCAGCTAATTCTGATGAGAAAGTCACCTGCAAGTTACCGCCTGATGCCAGCTAGTGAGTTTATCTGACGGAGGGAGCGCGCTTGCCATCATTTAGCCAGTTTAGCGCGGTTGAGTGTGCTGGCATTTCGACACGCTCCTCCCTGGCTACTCTGCACACTGGTAATTGCACCCTGATATAGAAAAAAAGAAAAAAGGCCCCGCCACATTTAAAGGGAGGGAGCGCGCTGGTAAACAAGGGTATGAATTCCATCATTAGATGCAGGGATGCGAGCGATGCAGAGATTTACAGAAACAAAATATTTGTGGACATGTGGCGAGGAGCAGATAAGATCTAAAGGTTTGCAGAGCTGTTTGGCAGCGCAGGCCCTTCTTCTCCGGATCATCGGCTGATCTGAATTCACGACCCGGACCACGAGCGAGATAGGGAGGAGAGAGAGAAGGGGAGAAGGCAGCAAGGCAAGGAGCAAAGAGAAAGTGGGTGGTGGTGGTGGCAACAGTGCTCTAAGATACTGTGGGTAATACTGCCTGTTTTATTGGGCCCTCCGGTGCATTGTTTTGAATGAAGCCTGACTGGTGTGAATGAAAATGAGATCCTACTGTATACCCTCTGTTCCAACACCACACGAGCCTCAATAAACAGAGGGGCTCTTCTCATTTCATGCTTTCCCAATGTGCGGTACGAGACGGTGAAACCGCGGCGCACAATCACAAATTCAAATGGAAAGGGAGAGGCAGGAAAGTTCCCCTTCAGAATCTTGTTTAATTTGCCGCCTTCTGGGCAACAGGAACGTGCCTGGGTTGCATTGTTGTCTGAGGGTGTGTGGAGCACGGAGAAGATGAGCGAAATGTATTCAAGGCCGCAAAGAGGGGAAGGGGGGAGTAAAGCGCAGAACAGTCAAAAGGAAGGTTTTATATATATATATATATATATATATATATATATATATATATTTCATGTACTATTTGATTTAATACCTGGAGTGCCATTCTGGAAAACGAGCTCCGAAAAAAAACCAAAACCCAAACATGTTCAGAAGTACACCAAGACTACCTAAGTGCATGCACGCCCAGCCGCCGACTCATCCTCCTGCAGAGCAGCGTGTGATAACGCCCGCAGCTCTCCAGCCGTGCAGCTACCCCAGGGGAGACATCCCGATAACACAAACTCTTTCTCCTAACTCCTAGCCTATGGTCCCAGTGGACAGACAAACAAAAGACAAGGCTTTATCTGCTTTTATCTCATTAAACACTCTATAACTCGCCTAATTGTTTACGGAGGGATTTAGATGACTATCCCCCCCCAGATTTATAACGTTCGTGTGTGTGTGTGTGTGTGTGTGTGTGTGTGTGTGTGTGTGTGTGTGTGTGTGTGTGTGTGTGTGTGTGTGTGTTTGTATGGGCATGCACATTTATTTACCCACCGCCTGCACATGTGTGGGGGAACATGTTTGTGAGTCACTGTTTTTGAGACATAAGATGTGTTTTAATTAGGATATAAATGGCACGGTAGCATAATAGGATAGGGCAAAAGATTAGGAAACAAAGGACCTTTATTTATTCTTTTTTCCCCCATCCTATCTCGCTCTTCTTCTTCTTCTTCTTCTTCTTCTTCTTCTTCTTCTTCTTCTTCGACAGTGTCCCTCCCTTGCTAACAGTGTGTGACTTGCAAAGTTGTGGGCACACACTTCTTTCACGGCGTAACAGGAGAGTCAAGAGTGCGTGTTGCCCTCTTAAAATTGTTTAATAATTCAAAGACATGATCCCTTCTCCCTTTCAGCTGATTCCCGCTCGCTCACCTGATCCCCGGCCTCCTCTCCTCCCTTGTTTTTCTCCTGCCTGCTGTATATTCAGCCGGCAGGACCTCAGCCTCCCCAAACTCTTCGCTTTCCAATCTGTCCATCTCAACAGTTTAGCTACGATCATCTCAGCCAAACCCACTCGCTCCAGCCCTCCAGCGTCCTCTGCTCCCTCCTCCCACCTCTACCCCCGTCTTTAGTAACACAGATATCCACATCCGTTGCTCTTAGCCGCATTTAGTCACCCCCACCCCATCCCCCCACACCCCACCACCTCATCATCATCATCTCTCTCTCTCGCTTGTCAAAGTTTCCCTTTGCTATCTTAAAGTCCAGTTTTGACTGCTCCTGCAGAATGGCTACCGCTCCCAAGGTACTTATTAGTACAAAGCTTTTAATTACTGGTCGCTAGTCGATCAATTGCTGGATTACCAGCTGGCCCCGCTGGTGCAGTTACCATGGTGATAAATCACCAGTGTGGGTCCCGCCGTGGACGTTTATGACAAAGATAGAGATCTTCCTGCTACATGCAAACTGGGGGGTCACGTATGCCATTGACACATAGCTCTGGGAAGGGCATGATTCAAACGGTAACTGCACGGAAAGACACCTAAAGATGCTGGGCGATGCAGATGTACCGTGTGCAAGCACAGGCGAACTGGGCCGGTAGAGATGGCGTGCCGAAAAGTTTCGACTGTCAAGAAATAAGAATGAGAGAGCGAAGAACGAGGGAACAGATAAGGAGAGACAGTGTGAGACAGAACCCCATTAGCTAAGAGACCAAGCTAACCACTCCAATACAATCTCTGTTGCCACATTCATATATTTCACTTCATTTTCAAACGTACTGATTTGCATTAATGAAAGATAATCTGGATGCCTTTGAAGTTTGATTCTGTCCTCTGGGAGCAAGGGGGAGGCGTACACGCACACGCACACACGTGCACGCACACAAGCACACGCACGCACACACATATTCACGTGCACGAGCATATAAACACACGCACACATGCACAAACTAATCTGATGTTTCTGCTCAGCATGTAAAGTAAGGGCTCTGTGCAATTGTATTTCCCCTGCCGCCTAATCCTTCCATAGGCTGACCCCCCCATGAGACTGGGATCCCCTGCATGGTACAATATACCACACACAGACAGAGGCATATACACACACACACACACACACACACACACACACACACACACACTCACACAGGCTTCCCAGCTTTCCAAATATGTCTACCATACTTATAATGGTCCTGAAATAATTTTCTTCGCGCCTCCCTAATATGTATCACGCTCACGTATGCCTGTGCCCACATGCATACATAGTCACACATTACTCACAGAGGCTGCCAACGGTCAGATCAAACATGGTTCAGGTATGGTAAGTGATGAAACGATAGGTCTTGGCTAACAGCTGCAGTATAATTAATCCCGTGGTCTGATGGTAGCGACCATCTTCTCCAATAAGGCTCGGGGACTGTGATCAAAGCTCACTTTGGCAGAACAAACGGACCAATTTTATGAGTGTTATTGTCCAGGACATCAACAAGGATGCCATGTTTTTCCCTTTTATCCCAGCGAACTGGCCCGAGTTCCCCTATCCATGCATCCATCCATCCAGCGCCACCTCACACGCACACACGCACACACACACACGAACAATAAATGAATAAAGACTGAGGGATAGGTAGCAAGCTGTATGTCCTGAGACAACCTCTCCCAAAAAGCAACACGGATTATTGCTTGAGCTCATTAACATGCATGAGAGAGCCAAAGAGTCTGCACAGAGAGAGTGAGACAGTGGAACTTCAAGAGTCACTTGAAGAGGGGCTGGGGAACTCGGAACACACATCAAAGACATAGCCAGCCAGATCCTCTCCACGATGCAATCGAGCCACGTCTGGAAAGTGCCACGGGTAACTAGCGCTTTCTAGGAGGGGCACGATTTTGACAGAGCTCAAAATTCATTAGACAGAGCTCAAAATACACCAGCCAACTCGTTTTTGAATGCCCTTCCAAAAGCTTTTGCAGTTTGGAGGCTGGTCCCTCCACCTCTGCGAGCGCAACTGAATGAACGGCTATGCCCTCTGCATGTAATCTCATTACCCGTCTGTTGTCTCCGCTAGCCCGCAGAGCTGTGATGGGCTGGCATTACTCTGATTAAAGCAGAGAGAGGCAAAAGGAAAGAAGGAGAGAAGTAGGTAGTAGGGATGCGAGGAAGGAAGCAGATAAGGTGTTGGGATAGAGGTGCAGAAAGTGGGCATAAGAGAGGGGGGGTGAGAATGACATAAGCACTTATTGGTATTAAAGGGTAAACTTCCAAAGGCATCCATCACAAGTGCAAAGCAAACTTTCTGGTCAAAGTTACTTCAATCTTAGACTTTGATGTGCCGGTGACAAATGATCAACAGGAAAAATGGCTGTGTTGGTTTTTCTGCAGCAGGAAAAAATGGCCCCTTGGCCTGAACCCTGGGTCATTAAGGAGCTAATAAATAAACACAGAAAGTTTGCATATTGGAGAACTGTCAGCTTGAGACCAGCGCCTGCTCACTTCCAGCTTGATGGAGAGCCTTCTTTCCTGGGCAAACCCTCAGACTTAAGGTCCATGAATCAGGCCAAGTGGACACATTGGCAGTTGTCATGTAATGGTATTAACTGAGTGTCAGCAATGGTAGAAGCAATCACACACATGTTCAAAGAGTGGCAAAAACAGATGCACACACACAGTGGACACACTGATCTTTCAAAAGACAGGAAGTTTCTCGGTGGTCTGTCAAGCCACTGTTAAAGTTGTTGATCGGACTGCTATGGCAACTCAGTTTAGAACTACTGGACCATAAAGAGGTTGTCAATATCCTGAGATTGGCTCCAAAGCTGAAAATGGGTCCTTGTTTTTTAAGGCTGCAAGATTACATTTGAGAAACAGAGTAGGAATTGGAAATGGAATATTAAATAAGAAACTGATTAACTGACATCAACTTGAATCTTATAAAACATGAGTTGAATAGTTTCTGCTATCCTAAAAATAAAAAACTAATCATTATACATTCTCATTCTGAGCTTCATATAAAGTGCCAGAAGTCTTACACAGTCTGTTCCCACAAATAATCAATGTAGGCTCCTTGTGTGTACTTGAACTGATAAATGATAGATTTCCATTTAAGCAACAGCATATTGATTAGCTTTATTTTATGCCTTTCTGATTTCTGAGTCTAGGAACAAGCAGATTCATAAGCCCTTAAGAAGAGATAGACAGGTAACAGAGTGGAGATAGGAGGCGAAGACATGCAGCAAAGGCCCCCATAGCAGGATTCAAACCCAGGAAGCTTTGATCAAGTCTAAACCCACATGGTATGCCCTTAACTGGCTGAGACAGCAGGATGCCCTAGAATTAACAATGCTAAATCTCATGGCATCCTGTTAGTTAACAGCTAATAGTTAATGGAGCATTTGATGGTTAAACAGTTAAACATTGCTATGCTAGCCCCGGGGTGTCCTAGTGATTAACAGATAATGATTAACCAGACACATAATAGTTTACGGGTTAAACCTTGAAAGGTCCACTATGCAATTAGGCCAAAACAATGATAGATGTACTTAAAAAAATAATATATTGTAGCGAATTTGGGGGGCAACCACAGGAACTGCCGCGACCGGGACGCGAACCCGTATCGGGAGACATCGCTAAGCGCTCGACTAGAGATCCCACCCCTTAGCCAAGGGCTACCGAGTGTAAATCACAACTTTTTTTTAACCGTGTGTTTGGTTTTTTGACCATTTTGCCCTCAGTTACGTTTGAATTGTACTTGGTAGCATACTCAGATTAACATGACATGATCTTTGAACTACCGCTGCCGGGACGCGAACCCGTCTCTCACCGCACCGCGGGGCTACAGGATCCGACCCCTTAGCCAAGCGCCAACGTGTCTACTTAGACATGCACGTTACACTACCCCCTCCTTCGGGAAGCGCGTCCGCGCGCATCCCACTTCTGACACCAACGTAGCCAATTCGAGGGGGCCGCCCGGCCGGACCGTCACAGCCGGGACGCGAACTCAGATCTCTTGCACCGCGGGCGACAACGTTAACAGGTCGACTAAAGGCTCCGATCCGTGATCGTTACAATATGTGTATTAAATGTATTGTAAATAATGTATACTCACAGAGGATCAAGATCGAAAATCTCTCCTAGGTTTAGAATAAACTACTCAACGCCGTCATGAAGCCGCCATGTTTGAGACCATGTGACCACAAGCGTTTACTTGCCGTAGAAGAAAAAGAGCTTTACGCTCATTGGCTAAAAATGCGACTGTGTACGGAAGACCCTTATGTGCTCAGTGCAGCGAGTGGCTAGCGAGTCAAGCATGGAGGATTATTGGTATACGTACCTTACGGGCAGAAACAATGGGGGCGACGAAAACAATTAGGCACAAAAACAGAAGAAAGAAAGATGAAAGCGAACTTTGAAACCGGCAACGGCATGAAAACGAGGGAGAATATTAATTAGTGTCGCCTCAAGAAGATGGAAAGCTCTGAAAATGGACAAAAGATTCCAAAGTTGCTTGTTTTCTGTTGGAGAGGTAACCAACCAAATTAATATTTATTTCTTTTACCCCATGAGAAAAGCTGTATTTTCTGACAAGGCATCGCTTTGGTGGGTGAAATACTACATGTGAGTGGAAGCGACAGTTTGCTAGATGAGTCGTCACATCTAGAAGGGAGGCTCAGCTGCGCCGACTGATACGTGTCAGCAGAGAGCAAGAACGGTGTCGTATCGGCTGTTAGAGAAGGCGAGGAAGAACCTTCCGGGGGGGGGGGGGACTTCGCAGGGAAACCGCTTAGCGGACCTTTAACTGCCAATAAGAATTCTGACTGATTAAGCCGATCGGTTAAACGGGTAATTTCACATAAGTAGCAAAGCGTTGCCAATCTGATTTCATAAGCAATGCGATTTTAATATCTGAAATCCAGCAAACGAGGGCACTGAATGCATGCGACAACCATGCTGCGGCAGTTGCCTTTTTTCAGACGCTGAAACTGAAGCGAGCAAAGCGGAGTTGAGTTTGGCGATGACGTCAGATGCTTGGAAGACCACCGAGGAACTTCCTGCTCTTTGCGTCACTTTTTGCCACTCTGAACACGTGTGTGATCCCTTCTGCCATCGCTGATACTCAGGCAATACCATTACACGACAACTGCCAGTGTGTCCACTTGGCCTGATTCATGAAATCAGATTCTCCCTCTCTCTCGCTCTCTCTCTCTCTCTCTCTCTCTCTCTCTCTCTCTCTCTCTCTTTCGCTCTCTCTCTTTCTCTCTCTCTCTCTCTCTCTCTCTCTCTCCCTCCCCCACACACTGACGTAAAGCCGCTGTTTACTAGGGTGGTAAAGGCCAGGATAATGATCGACTTCAATTATTACAGGCAAATGAAAGATATCCAGCAATTCAGTGTTATCTGGGCTTATAGAGATGTGTTGTGCTCAGTAAAAGACAACCAACTTGGGTTTTTTTTCTGGAGAATTGATGTGATTTACTTTTTAAATATTTATTTATTTATTTGCTTGTGGTTTGAATGTGATTGTATTTTTTTTAAATAAAAGTTACTTAAAAAAATCTCTCTCTCTCTCTCTCTCTCTGTATTTATTGGCCTAAGTATGTCACTCTCAGCCAACCAGACATTGTGTTAGAAGACGATCAAGGCCCACACCATCAATTTCAGCACAAGAGCACCAAATACCTTTCTTTTTTATTGGATGGGTAGGCTATATTGCGTATGACATAATGCTGCGTGCATTATATTTATTTAATATTGAATCAAGCTACCACAACAGGCCAGATTATATGGTACAATCAGTGAATTTGGGGGGGGGGGGATCCTATGCTGATTTTGAACAGCATAGGATTTACATGACACAAGCCAGTTAGCCCATGCGATGCTGTATCCACCCAAATAGTTCCCAGAGTGCAGACTGTCATATCTAAGAGAACCTGGAACAGGAGCCGGAAGTATCCAGCTCAAATTAAGACGTCCACTTACACCACATCATGTCATATCATATCTTTACACCCATTGGGAGGATTACTGACAAGATTGAGAAGAAAAATTGCCGACAGCAAATGAACAGTAGCATGTTTTGGTGAAACTGAAACACCTTGACAGCTTAAAAGTTGATCTCAACTCCAGGTATTCCACTTTGACAGAGGCCATCAAATTAGTGTCCCACCTTGTATAATTACTAATTACTAAACATTGCTGAGCACCTCCTACAAAGTGTTTTAGCCTCACAAAGGACTGACATGATGGCACGGCCCACTGCATTTAATTTTTTGTCGTACACACACACACACACACACACACACACACACACACAGCAGAGTGATCTGTCACCTCTTGTTAAGTAAGGATTTGAGTTGTCGTGACAACCAACTCCAGACATGCATCACGTCCAATCTCATTCCACCTCCTTGAGTGAATGCATTATACATGAGTGCAAACACACACACACACACACACACACACACACACACACACACACACACACACACACACACACACACACACACACAAGAACACACATAAATACACTTCCTAAGTTCTGTTTATGGAATACTGCCACTTTTTGTAGCAATAGAAAGGCAAAGTAGAGGGAAGACAAAGACAGGTAAAGGACCTCAGATTAACCACTCGTTGTGTGTTTCCTTTAGCCGTATTAAAACATCAACCACGCTGACTAATACATTTGTAGTGGAGGAGAAACACCGGATGTAGAGACGTCATTAAAAAAAAACAGAAAATTCATATTTTTCTGAGTTGTCCTAGGTGTCTGTGCAGGAAGCATGCAAACAGGCAGATGTTTGAGACCCTGAACTATCTGGAGGTGTATTGCAGGTGCACTGAGAGGGAATTGACCAGGCCGGTTTAGCAGTCAGCTCAGGCGGTGGTGAGGCGCAGAGAATTTCAAATGAGCTTCATGTAAGTTAAGAACTGGATAAGTGGCTAAACCACTGGGTTTCTGTGTTTTGTGGTCCTGTGTGCGCGCGCCGTGCGCGCACGCGTGTTTGTGTGTCCATGTTCGTGTGGTGTTTGTGCCGTTCCCGCAAACATTTCCAACCATTGTGATGCTATCTGCATGCTGATAAAGAGAAACGACACAATGTAAGACGGCTGCGGCGTTCAGAAAGTGTCTGCGTGTGTGTCCTTTGTCTACGTGAGCGTGTGCACGGCCATTCTTGATAGAGCGTGTGTGTAAGAGGCAGAGACGGGGTTCATAAAAATCTATGAATCTACAGTACGTATATATGTGCGCGCACACACACACACACACGTGTGCACGCGTATGGTCTCTCACCCACGGCCAGGCCAATACATCATTGCACTCACAGGACAAATGAGGCAATCACTCAAAATATTTGCATATAAACTAATGAAATATTGCTGGGTGAAACTCGGTTGAATGTTAATTACAAAGGTAATGCACTATTTGCTGATTAATGGGTCGTCGCTCGTTTGGGCAGGGGATGGTAAGAGCAAGTGCATCATCAGGGCGGTGGGAGCAAAAAACAGGTGATGTCAGGGAGCGGAGGTAAGCTGGTGTATGGAGCTTGCAGAGGCCTCAGAAAGCAATATGGAGGAGCAGGGAAGGATGGCAGGGCAGGGGGGGAGAGGAGGAGGAGGATTGGAGGAGGGAAGATGTGATTTTTTTTTTGTAAGGGGGTGGTGAGCATTTCCGCTATGTTTAGTGGACACAGTCATGCACCACAAATTCTTGTTTTACCGTACCGGGTGGAGTGAAACTACATTATTCATGTATAGATCATTAATTATGAATCCAGCAGGAGCAGGAGGTGAGGCCTGGCTGGACAGACAGTGTGCAAGTCAAAGCATTTTTGCTGAGGATACATTCGAACCTTTGTTCACGTTGCTGCTCGACCACAGAGTTTGCAACTTTGTAACTGACCTCTTTGTGCTCGGACAGAGTCGGGTCACAACAATATGTAAACGACAAGAGCTACAGTGAGTTCCTAAACTACACTAGACTCAGTTTGTCATACCGCTGACGTCCCTCGGACTAACTTTTAAGGCTCTTGAAATTTCTGGACATTTGGAAAATTCCCCTTTGGAAATTGCTCTGGTGAGCGTCTCAGAATGAGATGTGATTTTACTGCTGCTTAGTGCTTGCGATGATTACAGCTCAGTGAGGGTGGACTGTAATGACTTCCTTCATATACTATGTATCACACACACACACACACACACACACACACAAACTGCCTTCCCAGTAGTTAGGACGATGCAAGCATAATGTGCGAGGGTGGGTATGTGTCTGTGTGTGTGTGTGTGTGTGTGTGTACATACACACAGGGTGTTGTGATGCGTCTAGTGCAGCAGTGTGTAGTTGGAGGGAAGGTGCATGTGTTCACCAACCCGCTTGTGTCCTTCCTGCCCTTAGCTTGCTGCCGCTGGCTAGCCTTTGTGGCGAATAGGGAAGCATGCTAGCGTGTAAGCCTTCCCTTGCCAGTACATAGCCTCTCCTTCACCAAGACTCCTGCCAGGCCTCCCCGTGGCCACACGTGGTAACTGGGGTCTTGCGGCCCCAGGCTAACTGGGCAGGGGATCTCGGAGCAGCAGTGGGCCCCAGAGATATGGTGTGCAGGCCCACCCTGGTGGACACGCCCTGGCACCTATCAACCACTGCCCCGCTGCCTTGTGGGTGAGTCTGGAAGACATAAGGCTAAGGGAGCTTACCCCAACAGAAAAGCAAGCTGTGGCGGCACGCTTCGAGGCGGTTTCCGAAAAACTGGATTTCCGGCAGCCCCCTGCAGTTGTGTGGAGGTGCCGGTCGTCTAGGGATCCCCCTTGCCATCGGAACCATCTCCTCTACAATCAAGTCATGTGGCGTTGGGAGAAGCGCACCCCCCATGCCACTTTAAAAACCATCTCTGCGCAGGTATCTTCTGCTATCTGAGTCCTCAAAGGACCCACAAATAGAAGAAGATGGTCATCATCGGGCACGATGGACAACCAGCAAGCAAGTGTGTGTGTGTGTGTGTGTGTGTGTGTGTGTGTGTGTGAAAACATGTAAATCTCACAGTATGCAGGCAGGCAGGCAGGAGGCTCTTTATAATGACTCCCCCCGCCCCCCAATTTCACTTGGCCAATTACCCCATTTTTCCGAGCCGCCCCAGTCGCTGCTCCACCCCCTCTGCCAATACAGGGAGGGCTGCAGACTACCACGTGCCTCCTCCGATACATGTGGAGTCGCCAGCTGCTTCTTTTCACCTGACAGTGAGGAGTTTCACCAGGGGATGTAGCACGTGGGAGGGTCACGCTATTCCCCCCAGTTCCCCCTTTCCCACGGAACAGGCGCCCCGACCGACCAGAGGAGGCGCTAGTGCAGTGACCAGGACACACACCCACATCCGGCTTCCCATCCACAGACACAGCCAACTCTGTAGGGACACCCAACCAAGCCGGAGGTAACACGGGGATTCGAACCAGCGATCCCCATGTTGGTAGGCAACGAAATAGACCGTTATGCTACCCGGACGCCCCCTTTATGACTACTTTTACCCTTAAACATGAGACAAAGTGTCCAGGTAGCGTGGCGGTGTATTCAGTTGCCTACCATCACAGGGATCTGGCTTGGTCTGGCATCCCTACAGACACAAGTGGCCATGTTGGCAGGTGGGAAGCCGGATGTGGGTATGTGTCCTGGTTCCGGTCGGGGCACCTGTTCGGGGGGAGGTGGGGAACAGCGTGATCCCCCCCACGCGCTACGTCCCCCTAGTGAAACTCCTCACTGTCAGGTGAAAAGAAGCGGCTGGCGACTCCACATGTCTCGGAGGAGGCACGTGGTAGTCTACAGCCCTCCCCGGATCAGCGGAGGAGGTGGAGCAGCGACTGGGATGGCTCAGAAGAGTGGGGTAATTGACCAGATACAGTTAGGGAGAAAAAAAAACATAAGACAAAACATTTACATGAAATAAAGATGAATAACAGTGCACACAAAACGCAAAACAGTGTTTTGTGTTTCTTCATCCTTCCATCCATCCATCCATCCATCCATCCATTATCTTGACCACTTATCCTGCTCTCAGGGTCGCGGGGATGCTGGAGCCTATTATTAAGTTTCTGGTTTTTAATTTTACCTTTTTTTTAATCAAAAACCTTTCATGCATGTAGTCTTAATACCACGCATACCACTGCAGTGAATCAAATCTGCAAATTTCAGCACTTTCAGCAAATTTATAAATGTTTGCATGGAAGTCACCTTCAGAAATGTTCTGACAACCAGCTGCACAACGGATGGACGTCATCATGTCAAAGGTATTCGTACAGAGGCAGAGAAGACAAAATAAAGCAAATGAAATGTTTGCGGGGAAAAAAAAGCTACTGGTTGTCGCATTGCCACAAAAAAGCTAAAGTCACTCAAACTCTCCCTCGCAGTTAGAATGACCCAACAACGCCGAATCATCTCTCAAAAGATGCTTTATGCACACAGTACAAGCCTGTGCATGTGAAATGGGCAGTTTGTCTCCCATTTCAGGTCCAAAGGGTATGCATAATGCATGGCCCCATGACAGCCCTGCTGGAGTGACTGAGAGATTGATAGATTGATTGATTGATGAAGACAGTCATGACTAATTCATAAAAGCCGTGGCTGGCTGTGCATGTCGCTCATTGGAGTTGAAGGAGTCCACAGGCCCTCCACAGCCTGGCTGTATACGTTGTGTGTGTGTGCGCTTTTATGAATGTGTGTGTGTGTGTGTGTGTGTGTGTGTATGTGTGGTGGGGGGGTAGCCTAGTGAGGTGTGGTTCTGTTCGGTGTTGACCGCTCTTTATCCAGCACCACACCACCCCTCCTGACACAGCTGACAGTCTGCTTCAAAAATAAACAGAGAGAGAGAGAGAGAGAGGTAGAGAGAGAGAGAGAGAGAGAGAGAGAGAGAGAGAGAGAGAGAGAGAGAGAGAGAGAGAGAGAGAGAGAGAGAGAGAGAGAGAGAGAGAGAGAGACCAGAATCAGCTTGAAACTATGCACACAAAAAAAAACAAAAAAACGAATATGGAACTTCACAAATGTACACATCTACATCTGCATGAGCAGGCATTCAACCGTGGTTTCACTCTGGAGGATTCAGAAAGCTGACAGGAGTTAATGCAACAACAATGTGTGTTTATCCTATAGAGAGACAATGTATCGCTGTCATGTGCATGTGAGAGAATGACAGTACATGTATGTTTACATGTACCGTATAAGACTATAGAGTGGCCCTGTGTATACAATGTAACAACTTGGGTATCGCTCCAAGTGAATACTGCATTAGACTTCACAACTACAATTGACAAAGTCACTTTCATGTTTTATTCCTATTTGTGTTTTCCTGCCAGGCTTCCCACGGGGTTAGCCTCCTTCCAATTGGCGCATGGCGGTACAATGTAAAGCACAGCATGAAGCACAGCAATGCCCAACCGCATGCTATGCTATGGGATTCAAACAGTTCAGAGGATTTTGTGAACGAGTCAAGCAATAAAGGCAAAGCCTGCGAGAGAGGGAAAGGGATAAAGAGAGAGGAAAGAAAACGGAAACATAGGGACACATCAGTAAGAATGCGTAGCGAGCAGAGGGAAAAGCTGAAGATGTGCAAAAAAAGGGCAACTGCACAATTTGTCATGACAAATAAAAAGCAACGCTGAACCTTTTGATGGCTGGCCACTGGGCATAAATTAGGCATGTGACTCGTATCCTAGCATTTCTTTTGCACTCTGTGATGAGAGTTAAAGCAGCAAAATGTACAAACATTGAGTTGAGCACTCATACACACACACACACACACACACACACACACACACACACACACACATACACACACACATACACACACACACACACACACACACACACACACACACACACACACACACACACACACACACACACAAACAAGCAAATCGTAAGTCTACAGACTTTTAACTAGTTCAACCATTGGCCTATAAATCAAAGCGCCTCTTTGTCAGCTGGATGGTTAGCCACTAAACACACACCCACGCAAAAAAACAGTTGGCAGCTTCACACACAATTAGTGAGAATGCGACAGGATCGCTTTGGGTTAAGAGCATCAACTGCCCCACATATGGCACGATTTGGCATTCTCCTTAAACAGAAAACATCTCTGTGTTTAACACCGTGTGTGTGCGTGTGTGTGTTCATGACCGCTGCGTTTTAGTAGTCAACTACTCCCAAAAAGTAGTCGATTAATCGCCGGAGATATAACTTTTTCAACCCAACGACAACGATCAATTCTCGCCTAAAAGGACTCAAACACAACTAGTAAAGGGTTAACTAATGTAGGCGGGGCCAATTGGGGAGTAGCTGAAGAGCAGCGTCCTCGATTGGCTCCGAGATGCTGTTTACAAATACGCCGCAATCTGATTGGCCTAAACCCCCAGCATCTTGTCTGAGCTGGCGGTTGACTGCTTTCTTGCGGGTGTTTCGGTTTAACCAATGACCGTGTTAACTGGTGGCTTTCAGCCGAATGCGTCTGCGGTCGTCGTGGCGACGGCAGCTATTTAAAAGCCATAAATTATCTTAAATTGAATGTTCTATACTGTAGCGAATTCGGGGGACAACGCAACCACAGAAACTGCCGTGGCCGGGAAGCGAACCCGTGTGGCCCGCACCGCAGGAGACATCGCTAACCGCTCGACTAAAGGGTCAGACCCGCCAGCCAGCGGCCACGTTACAATATCTTATATATTCGTCTGGTCCTTTTCGTCCAGCGTTATATAAATTAAACGATGTCGTCAACAAGAAGCATTCACATTTCTCGAAGTTACTTTTAATGTGGGAGTGGGGGGGGGGAGCAGATTAGCAGAGGAGCTAGCGTCTCACGTGGAGTTTCCCGTTATAACGTTTCGGGTTAAATGACTAGAGATCACTTTCCGATTGAAAATACAGCTGCGGTTTGTTTCCTACATCATCATAAAAAACGTTACGAGAGGTGGATGACTCTTGCTGGGCACAACTGAACTTGTGTAAATGGTTAGCGTGGCTATTAAACACAGATGAGCGTGAATTTCCAACTGATTAAAGTAAAATTAAAGGCTTTTGGGTGGACACGACGCGCTGCGTTCGTGTTTTCGACAGCTGCCGTCACTAACGACACCAGTTAACACGGCCCCTCGTTAAACCGAAACACGGGGAGAGCGGGAAGTCTCGCCGTCACTAACTATTGTAACGTGCGTGGATTAAGTAGACACGTTGGTCCTTGACTAACGGGTCGGACCCCTTGTGGATTGGTTAACGTTGTCGCTTGCAGAGCGGGAGACACGGGTTCGCGTCCCGACTGTGACCGTCCCGGACTGTCCCCCGAATGCGCTACAATACACTAACTTCTCTTTGAAAACGCAGAAAATGATCTAACAAATTTAGGTTCAACAACAACCAAAGTTATGTCCACCTTCCTCCAGCCGCATATCTGCTGCAGATGCACGACCACTGCTTTATTTTACAGTGGTAAAACCACAGATGAACGATTAGTCTGCAGCTAGGGGGTTTTGATAGTCGACTAGCACCATTGCATATTTGCGTGTAATGGGTTTCTTTCTTTCATGTTTGTCTATCTTCAAAGGAGGGAAAGGTATTGGAGTTAGATTATATGAAAGAAGTTTAAAAAAAGAAGAAAAAAAAGGAAGAGGAACTGCACTATTGCAGCCCCTCAAGCCTGCTCTACATGCTGTGTGTGTCTGCTTACAAGGCTATGCATTTTCACATTCAAAGAGACCAATGAATATTTGAATTCCCTGCAAACTGACAGACCAGGCTTTACAGAATCAGAATGAATAATGAGCAAGGGATTCCTTTGTTGATAAGTTTGGCAAGTTGTATTGTGGGTCTTTTTTTTCCCTGTGAAATGAGAAGATATAGAGGGAGGGAGAAGGCAAACTACAACAGAGGGGAGTCAACGAATAAAGAACATGAAAGATTGGAGGGTGGATCAAAAAAGCAAAGGAGAAATAAACGATATATAAATAAACTTGCTAAACTTTCTCTCTAACTTGCTGCATGCAAATGTCGTATTTACGAGCTGAAGCCCACGGTTCAATTCCCTCGAAACTTTCTTCTTTTGTAAATAAAATACGCTTTGGGGTCTGATATTAGTAATAAGGTCTCAACTTGATCATACTATACTCGGCAAGTTAAATATAAAGGGGCGGATTAATATCAGAGGCAGATGTCTAGCTGATGGCAACATATATATCAGGAAATCCTTGCCCCAATCTGGGGGGGGGGGTGACTCTCTATCCAGCTGATCTGCAAAGTCTCTGTAGGTGAGCTGAGCTCTCAAAATCTTGTTCGCTGTTCTGAGTCAACGGTTGCATTAAAGCAGAGCGCAATCTAACCCAGAACTGCTGCGTGCCTCAAAGACCTGCTTATGTAGCTGCAATAGGAAGATGAAAATACTCCCTTTGGCTTACCAAAAAAAAAAAAAGGTGAACCAGATTTGAGATCCCACTCTCACTGAATCCCCCATATTCATACAGATATAGTAGTGAGTGAAGGGTGGATCATAGAACACAATGTATGAAATTATGTTTTTTTGTTTTGTTTTTCTTTGCTTGTGTAAGGCAAAATTGTGTGGCTCGGCAGCTTTGGTGTTATGCACGTGTGCATGTGCACAGGAATCTGCATATGTGTGCGCAACCATGCAGACATATTGCATTTTTCTTTGGAGATGATGATTAGGAACAATGGCATTTAGCTGGTAAATGCCAGCGCCTGATGGGCAGTCAGGGCCACCTAATGATGTCTGGTGCAAAGCTCTGCTGACTTAATCTGAAAACATTACAACATTATAAATGCCGTCGTCAAAGGCACAGAGTGAGAGAGAGAGAGAGAGAGAGAGAGAGAGAGAGAGAGAGAGAGAGAGAGAGAGAGAGAGAGAGAGAGAGAGAGAGAGAGAGAGAGAGAGAGAGAGAGAGAGAGAGAGAGAGAGCTGATCAAGGTGCCTGTCGAAGTGAAAAGAGTAAAGTTTTGCAGCTTATGAAACAGTAATGATTATACTACTTCAGACCACCCACTGGTCTCGTTTCCTCACTACTGCGCCCCCTCCCCTCCATTTGAATTCCTCCGAGCTGCCCATTTGTGCACTCCTTTTCAAAAGCTGACGCCCCACCTTTAACATTCCCCCTTTTTCGGTCTCCCCTTTCCTCCTGCTCGGACCCTCCTCCGTCTCCCCTTTTCAATTCCTCCCTCCCACAGCCCTTTGCTGGCATAAATCACCTCTCTGCGATAGTTTTAATGGCTTTTTAATGAGCCTAATGTTTTCTGTTTTAATGAACTTCTTACGTCAGCTTTAATCATTTTAGGGGAATGAAAAATGATTGAGAAATGGCCTACATTAATTTAATTTACTGTTCAATCTGCACACAACCCTCTTTACAACCCTGGGAAGGCCGGAGCAAGGAGGAGAGAGAGAGAGAGAGAGGAGGAGGAGCAGAGGAGTGGAAGAGGAGGGTCATATCACAGAACGCCATTAAAAAAAAAAGGGAAGCAAGATGATTGCTGAAAAGAGAGGTATAAGGTAGAGACTGATGGAACTTCCTCCGGGTGTTGTAACAAGGTGATGGAAGTGTAAAGGGAGTGAATAGGAGTGGGCAGGAAGGGGGGGTTGGTAAGCTTGAGCTGTAATTTATGAGGCCGTGCAAAAAGCTTGTTGTTCAGGCTTATCTCCAATTAGGCTGCATTGTTGAGGCTTGCCAATGTTGGTTTCTACCACTCTGTAAGACCCGCAGATTTACACAGCGGCCATTAACACAGCAGGCCCGGAATAAATGAGGAAGAATATACAGCATCTGTCCCAATCTGAGTGTTCCATCTAGTCGGCTTGGCTGCAACTCTCTCTTCTTTTGCCTTACTTAGTCTTTTGCCTAAGTGACACTCATAGATGTCTGAGGGAGATTCCTGCCAATTTCGAATTAACATAACTATGAGCCATCTGGTGTAGCCTTAATTTAGGATTAAGAAGAGCACCAACCTAGTCCTCTGTGCAGTTTCTATAGTCATATAACCAAGGACACCTTGCCAGCACTGTGTGAGAGTCCGCCCTACCAATCACTGTGTTGACTGTAAAAGGCTGTGAAAACGCCAAGGCTGGCTGCCAAGATTGCATCGCACTACCTGAGCAACGTTGCCCTTCACCATTTTTGTGTATGTGTGTGTATGGTATGTCTGTCCTTAGGCCTGGAAGTATCACCATGCTCCACTGGTTCCTTGAAAAATCATAGCTGTGGCTGGTTACTAAAGGTGCTGATGTGTTAAATGATCCCTTGCTTGGTTTGTGTGAGAGCTGACATGGGTCTTGGTTCGAATAAAAACGTTAATGATTGCTCGTAACAAATCTCCGACGTATCATTCACATTTTATACTATCAAATATATATCATTGTCACCTGTGATACAGTTTTACATATAGCCATCTACCTTGCTGTGTGTGCGTTTGTGCGTGTGCCCGCGTGTCAGTCATCTGTCCCCCTGACAGATGTCCCTGTCCCCCTGGCAATTGGACAGCCTGACCCTGGACTCCACCCTAACAGTGACAGGAAGAGAGGATTGTGGGAAGAGAGGCGTACTTACCCCGCCCCTGAGGGTAGAGCGTGTCCGATATGTCCTCGTCAGCTCCGATACGACACATGCTCCTCCACAGCTGGCTCCCTTTGCGCCACTCACCATCTCTATATTAGTCTCCACCTGTCTCAGCAAGGCAATTACTTTGCTATTCTCTTTTCTCTTTTAATGTCCGATGATAAAATCTATTCCCCTACGTCCCTCGATGAATTACCCACATCTCTTTCCCTCTCCCTCCCCCTTATCTTACTTTGTTTTGTTTTGGGGTTTTTTGTTGTTTGTTTTTTTTTGTCTAAAAGGTCTAATCTACAGTCAGAGAGAAAAGTTTAATTTAGCCACTGGCCGTCTTTGTCGCAAAACTGGCCGCATTTTGAGTTGTTTCAGAGGGCTCTGAAAAAAAAATTTTTTTTTCATCAGAAAATCTTGTTATCTTAAATTTGTTTTTCTTTGATAGGCTAATAATCCCCAAATGGGGAATTTGTCTCTTTACTTGCCTCCCCCTACTGGGAGACCAGGGGCCTCATGTTTAAAACTTTGTGTATGGTCTACACTACAAACTTGCGTATGCTCAAAACAAGAAAACAGCATACATTCAAAAATATCAGATTTATATAACCTGGAGTACACCAGATCCTGAGCACTTTCCCTTCATAAATTCCAAACCAACTTGAAACTCTGCACATGTGCTCAAGCCTCTCGTCCCACCCCATTACCACCCAAAAACTGCCAAAAATTGATACCCTTTACTGATATTCAAATGCAGTATAATTAGCCCACGTTTCTCAAACTCAAGACCAGAAAACCTAAAAAACACAATTTCACAAACTGTGGAATAGAAACATGAGCTAGGAGCCAGAAAATATGAATTATTTGTTGGGGGGGGCTATGCAGCCAGACCACTGCAAGACAAGCAGGCAGAGTTCTCCGATATATCAGCTGTAGCTTGCATTAAAAGAAATAAAAAAAAATAAGCATCTGTATCATCTTGACTATCCCCATTTCATTTAAATTTCAGTGCAGCAGGAATGACAAGCCTATCCTGGTATAGCACTAGCCCATCAATCTCAGAGAGGTATGCTGTTGCAGAGTAATATCCATGCAGAGATGGAAACAGCATTGTCTTCAGTGGCTATCCATTCCTGATGAAACCCGTGATCATTTGCAGCTCTCCATCATGTTGCATGGCTGCATGGATTTCACAGAGTTTTTGTGATGAGACTGGTGCATTAGCAACCATTGACTCCACGTATGCTTGTACCCCATAGTCCATGCCTCTCTCACCATCAGTCAATGGGCTCCTGAAGAAGGAATCGGCGATGACCAGCTATTTCCCAGGGACTGCTCAGCTACTACAGTGAATCTTAAAAGGTGCATGAGGACCCTTTGGCACCTTGGAGGGGCTTTTTCCATAAGTGTTTATGTGGGGCACTAGTGGTTTGTGTTCTGTTTGCAGATGGAAACTGTCCACGCCTTGCATATAGCCTGTGAAATGTTCACATGCCCAAACACCTGCCAAGCACTGTTTCTCTATTTGGGAGTATCTCCTCTCTGAGTCGGACAGCATGCGGGAGCAGAATGCCACTGGCTTTAACTCTTCATCATGTTCCTGCACCAGTATAAGGTGAGGACACTCACAAAGCCACAGACATGATCTGGTAAGTGCACAGATGATTTTACTGAATGACGTCAAGGTAACAAGAGAAAGATGTACACAACCCAAGTAACCCGGAAGTACACAATACATTCCTGGCGCCACCCTCTTTTCCAGTACAACCAAACCCACCCATAACAACCATAAGGCAACTCAAAAACAGTGTAGAAAAACCCGACTAAGTGCACAAACATTACAACGGGCAGACAGCATACGGCACTATAGGATAGAACAGTAACAGAACCTGAAACATGCTGCAAAGGCAGAACACACAGACCCTGAAGGAATTATGGGAATGTCCAACAGTGGCGTGGAGGAATAAACAAGAAAGCTACAAAGCAACAAAGTCCTTCAACCATGTGGGAGGCCTGCGGGAGCGGCTGGAATGCCGAAGAGCCCCGCCTGTATACGGAATAGTCCCATGGGTTTCTTCATCATGCTGATCACTAACTGGACCAGCAGAGGGTTCGTCTGGAGGAAGAGAATTGAGAACCCCAGTGGGAGTGGAGTAGGCTTGGTTATGGCAGGGGGAATGTCGGGGCCCTGAGGAGGGGAGACATCAGGATCCCTGTCAGACGTGTCCTCATCTGCACCATCACAGGAGACCACATCAGGAGCGTCACTCGCCACCTGGTAGCAATCACTCAATCTAATCCTGTACGAAGTGCGACGGAGTTGGGTACCTGTGAACTTCTGCATGTTGCACCATGACCCTTCAACGCTGATGACAGGGTAACTGTCTCGGGCTCTAGACTATTTCGATCACTATAGAGATATACAAGGTCACCAGGACGGACTATGGACGGTGATGCAATATGAGCAGTGGGAGCTTTGGCTTTCATGTTATATGGATGATTGATCAACCATTGTGCACGCTGCTGCATAATGATGTCCCGGTCGTTGATAGGCAACTGATTGTGGGAGAACTGGTCCCTCTGTAACAGCATCTCACGGGCAGACAAACCACAGGATCTGATGTGACTGTTCAATTTGGCAGTGGCAACGGACAGAAGCAGGGGGGTGACAGCTCTGCAATTTGCCTCAAGACGCAGTATTTCACCCTGGAGCTCCTGAATGGCCTTCTCAGCAACAGGATTTTTGTTGATGTTCTTAGCGTTGCCGACCTCAGCAGTCAGCCTATGCCTGCCAAGTGCCATGTCACCACCCAACGCCACAAAGCCAGGAGCCGGGTCAGTTCTGATCACAGCAAATGGATCATCCAGCGGCCACAAGCCAATACACAAACAAATCAGAGCATCATGAAGGGTCTGGTGCCGTTCATCTTCAACGAGTGGATGCCATGAATGAGGTGACACATTCACGGACCACAAGGATGAGCTGGCGCTCACATTTGAACACATTGGCTGCAAAGGATGCACTGATGATGACTGGTGGATCACATGCTGTCTGGTCCACCACAAAGGCAGGGACATTCTTAAGTGCAGCACACTGGTGACAACCCTCAGTGACACGTTGGATGGCAGCATCCATGTCAAGAGTATAGAAATAGCGTTGTACAACCAATCTCAGCTGGCCAGCTGTAGTGTGATCAAGTTTTATATGAAGGGACATAAGGAGGCCATCCAGGACCAACCTTGGAATTAAAATACAGTCAGCTGAGGAAGCAAGGGGGGTTTGGCGATGCACCAACAAAAGACCATCGTTGGATAACGTAGCTACATTCAGGTAATGTTTAACATCACATGTTAGTTAGCTTCTTTGAGGGGCGGGTGCCTTGGTGGAGGTGAGCACATGTCCTTCGGAGGTCAGAGCACTCAGCCTGTAAGGCCAGCCATGCTGATCTGCTGGTAAAGGGGAGTTTTTGGGACCCCTGAAGAATACCCTCAGCAGTAACCTGGCATGCAACAGACTCCATAGAGGTGCGAACAAAAGTGCAAATCTGGCAGGTGGTATTGTCACAGTCAAGAGCATTGGCAACTCGCAAAATCAGAAGGTAGTATCGCTGCACCAGGCACCAGCCACATGCCAAATGGAGACTTGAAACCTACTGGCTGTAGACAGAAAAGTAGTTGCATGGGGGCTAGCTGAGAACTCTCCTTTGCATAGCTTATCAAAGGCTTGTACACAAGGCTTGCTGTCTGTTAACATGCAGGCTTTCTTTGAGGACTGGATTATGTACGGGCTAAAGTGCTTCAGTGCAGCAGCAATAGATACTTTCATTGGTAGCCAAATTGACTGGTTCTTGTGGAGTTTAGCACTAAAGTAGCCTGTAACTTTCACTGAATCTTGACAAGTGAAATAAAGTGTGGCTCCTAGACCAGGCTCCCTGACTGTGCCATCAGTGATGATCCAGACCTGGTCATCTTGTTGAGGCAATGTGATTGAGTTGTTAGTGGCCAGGGCTTTCCGTGCATTGTTGAAGGTAAACAGAAGTTCATCTGACCACATTATCACATCCTTTGACTCACGGCCAGCAATGACATCATCCAGTGGGGCCGAGATGGATGCACAGCCTTTAATCACATGGGCAAGCACCTTGCATGCGCCAATGAATGATCGAAGGCCAGCCATGTTCTTAGGAGGGGAGCATGCAGCTAATGCAGCAACACGGTGGGGACTGGTCTGGATGGTCCCATGGCGCCACAACCAGCCCAGGATGTTGTTTGTTGAGGGGCAACAACTGTTTTTGCAGCCAATAAGTTGAGTCCACACTGTTGCAGTGCTGACAACACTCCCTTACAGACACTAAGCAGATCTTCAAGTGTATTTGCCCCACAGTACAAATCATCTGCAACCTTGGCCACTTTACCCTGTTCCAGGAGTTCACCAGAGACCTGGCATGTTAGCTCCTCTAGGGCAGTCTCTGAGCCAGCATCGAGCATATACACGAACACCCTTGAAAGGTGTTACCACCTCGCAGTATTTCATTGAGACTTTAGATAATGGTATCTGGTAGAATGCCTTGGTGAGGTCAGTTGCAACAATGTATTTCCATTGAGCTAACATCCTCAGGGTGGATTCGATGTTCGGCATGAGAGAAGCCTGGGGCTTACTATACCTGCCCATGTCTGCAAAGGCAGTGACAAGGCGAAAACCCCCATTTGTTTTTTGTTTTTTACAAGGACCGATGGGTTGACATACTCCACAGACACATCAGCATCCTCAGGCCGCTTAAAGATCCCCATCTGTCCCAGTGTATCAGACTGGGCCTGGTGCTCCTGCAACTGGCCTCTTGAGTCCTGGGGAACTCTGCCCTTGCGCATGGTGGTTGAACAGGACTCATATTCACTTTTGCGTGGAACGGACCAATGGCGCCATTGTACCTCTTGAAGTGTGGGTCAAACACCTCATCAAAGTCTTTGTGCAGTACCTGAAATTTGTTCCTTATGCCAGATGGCATAATATTATCTGGGTCTAGCTTAATTTCTCTGGAGAAGGGTGCAGATCTTGGTGAAGCGACAATGTTAAGCGCGCAGGGGTGGGGGGGAGGGTGCCTCTGAATTGTCTTAGGACTCTGGGACAAAGGTTGTGCGAACATGGCATACATGGTAATTTTTCTCATATACTGAAGTTCATTTGTGAGATTGGAAACATTAATCTTCCCTGATACACTAGCCAACAAGGATGGAGCAGACCAGCAGGGGGCAGTGTCTACTTCATGTAGTGTCTCCACGTGTGGTTCCACAGCCAGTTCACCATCGACATCACGGAGCTCAGTAGGAAGCTCAAGCTCTATATATTCACCAGGCCACACTGTGGTTCTGGCGCGGGCTCGTAGGACATGTGCCCATCGAACACCATGCCTGTCCATGGGTGTCTGACGGGAGCCATACCGATACATGTCCTCCTGGACACATACCTGGTGTTTCCCTGGTCAAATAGAGACATTGTTCTTCTCCACGAAGGGAATGCCAGCCAGGATATCAGAGTCCAGATTTTCAACTACAAGGCCCTCAAAATAAAGACTGTGCCCATCTCTATTAAACTGTGTGTTTGTTTCCCCCACCACTCTTAGGAGAGAAGAGCCATCAGCCTGATGGGCAGATTGTGTGCTGCTGGTAACTCTGACCCCCAGTCTGGTTGCACATGAGGCTCTCATCATGTTGCATGTGGCACCGCTGTCAATGGTGAGCCTCACGGGGGTGTGGTCATGGAAAACGTCGAGGTATGGTGACTGCCAGACAAGCACATGCTGCATGAGACTGGGTTTGGCCGTGATATCACCCTCACAGTCATCTGGCTCACTCCCCATGTCTTCTGGTGCCTCCGCCACCTGCCTGGCTTTAGCAATAAACACTCTATCCTGAGGTGGCAGAAATTGGCACTTGCTTTAGAAGTGGTTGTCGGGTCTCTGTGCTTCCGTGCACAGTGAACAGGACCTCTTTGTTCTTACCATGGGGATCTGTTGGGCCGGGGTAAGACAGACATAGCTGCGCGCATGGCTCTCACATCCTCAGAAGCCCGCAGTTCTTCCAGCAACGAATCAAGCGCCTGTGAAATTTCAGGTTTAATCGAGGCCAATGTGCATGACCGTAACTCTGTTTCATAACTTTGTTTCACCAGCTTTGGTAGCAGTGTCGGCGCTACGGGGGGGCATTGGCCGGGCCTCGCCCCCCCGCCAATTATCCAGTGATGATGTGAAAATTAGTACTTAAACATCATGTTAAAATTAATTAATGCACATAGCACATTTAAATACATAATCAATAATAATAATAATCAATGAAATAAAATGCTTAAATTTCGTGATTGTGGAGGAGCGGGGTTAGCAGGACACCGGAGCGGAACATCAGTGTGTGATTTTGTCCATTCAGGTGGTAATTGCGTGTGACACACAGGAAAAGGATACTTTAAAAACGCGGCAAAATCGACTGAGCTAGCTAGCTAACTATAAAATCATGATGGATATAAGAAAATGGCTTTCTTGTGGTCCAAACAACAAGTCTACACCACCAGAAAGAGAAAGGACAGATGCTGCAACAACACCACAGAAATCAGTTGGGGCCGAGGCGGTGCAACAAGCGAAGATAGTGCCGTTAACACCTCAGCGGCTGCTGTTGGTCAAGTGGAGCCGCTGCCACCGGAGCCTGTCAACCACCCCCTCCCCCCTCCTCCCCCATTCCCATCGGCTGCTTCTGCTGCCCTGCCGCCAGGACTGTTGCCAGCGCAGGCCCCTGATGATTTTGGCAATGACAAACCAAACCAAGTCATTTTAGAACGTTACCCAGCCCGTTTGTACAAGGGTAGCATATCAGTGTGTTGTTGTAGTGGGCTGTTTGCTGCGAGTAAGCTCACGCGATCTGCTTGTAGCGTCTGTGCGCGAATGGAAAACAACGGGGGAAAAGAGCAGAGCACAAGTAAGGATTCTAAGCGCACATTCGAAGGTTAATTTAGCAAATAATTAATAAAAAAATGTCACAATCGAAGAATATTCAAATATAGAATGTAAATTTGACAGCCCTAATGCTCATGCCCCCCCGTAAAAACCGTAGGTCCGGCCGTCAGATTTGTTCTGGCGCCGACACTGTTTGGTAGGTCAGAGTGTATGAGGTGGAGCCAGCTGAGCATAATGAAATTTTCTACAGTGGGGGTGAGCTCCTCATCTTCAGTAAACAAGTAACAGCAGAATCTTTGCAAAGCAAATTATCCTCCACAAAGGCCATAAGCCTCTGAAACAGATCCTCTGGTCTCTCATTTGCCTCCAGTGTAATTGCTGCAATGTCTATAAAATGAGCACCCGTAGATTGGAATCCATAGTGCATCTGAATAGTCTGCCAAACGTAAGCTACAGACGTGGCATTTCTGATGGTTGTGTTGCATGAGACGACTGGGCAATAACTGGCTATTTGCCCCAGCATTAACTCCAGCATATTCACTATCTGCTGTCGTGTATGTCTCGGAGCGACTGGGACTTAGTCACCATCATCCGTGAAACCTCTGAATGCAGACGGTTTAGACTTTTCTCCCAGTGCACGCCCTCAACAAGAAAATGAGCAAACTCATTATCTAGTGACAGTGTGTAAAGATTCTGACACCAGTTTTCAAAAGAATTCACGGTCTCTATTTCCGTTAGGCACCACTGCTTCGGTGCTCTGTGCACGTTAGCCACGTTAGCGATAGCTTCCCGGTTCGTGTTTAGCAGTAGAGATGATCTACAGTGTGTCTCACAAGAGAATGAATGCGCCGGACCCCCGCACTGATAATCCTCAACATCAAGAACGTAAATTCGTCAAACGCTGCCACCATGCTAGTATAAGGTGAGGACACTCGCAAAGCCACAGACACAATCCGGTAAGTGCACAGATGATTTTACTGAATGACATCAAGGCAACGAGAGAGAGATGTACACAACCCAAGTAACCTGGAAGTAGACAATACATTCCTCACGCGGTAATAATGCCGCTCCCAAGCCGTAGCTGCTTGTGTCTGTGCTAATGATAGTTTTCCGATTGGCATCATAATATGCAAGTGCTGGGGGTGACACAAGCATGTCTTTAACCTTGCCGAATGCTTGTTCTTGTACATCACTCCATACCTACTCACTCTCTCTCTTGAGCAGGCCAGTGACTGGATACAGCTTCATGGAGAGGTCAGGCAGGAACCTCCCTACATAGTTGATGAGACCAAGGACCTGACGAAGCTCCTCAAAATTGGTTGGACCTGGCATTTGTGGGATGAATTTAATTTTATTTGGGTCAGGCTTCATGACCTCTGTACTAATAATATGGCCAAAGTACTGTATGTCCAACTTGCCAAAATGGCACGTTGCTTTATTCAGCTTCAAGCCACTATCCCTTATGGTGCTCAGATCAGCATTTAGATGGTGGTTGTGCTCTTCCATAGTTGCTCCAAAGATAAGCATGTCATCCATCACCACGACAACTCTCTCGTGGCCCTTTAAAAGCTTTGACATTTCTTTGGATTTCTGGCGCTGACGTGATTCCAAATGGCAGCCATCAGAAGCAGAATCTACCAAGTCAAGAGTGGAGAACATTTTTGCTCTAGCCAGCTTTGGAACAATGTCCGCCAAAGTTAGGCAGGATGTACCCTTCTTGCTTAACTTCCTTGTTAAAATGTCTGAGATTTACACACACGCACTTGTTCTTTGTTTCTCTTTTCTACAGGAACCATTGGGGCACACTAATCGTTGGGCTCAGTGACCTCCTCTATTATAGCCAGAGCCAGCATCCACTTCAGTTTTGCCTCAACTTTTGACAGGAGTGGAAACGGCACATGGTGTTGCGTCGTCAGAGTGAAGGGCTCAGCGTCGGCCTTCTGTTCAGTTTTGATGTGGTCACAATTGAGCAGACCTATATGCCCAAACACAATGCCAAGTATAGTTGTTTCAATGCCATAGACTCTCCTTACCAGACCCATCCTCTTAGCAACAATGCGTCCCAGCAGGTTGTGAGAGTATGGTCCCCTTATGACGTCAACGCAGGCAGTCTAAAAATCACCAAACAACATTGCCACATCGTTCAACAGTTATATCGATCACTTGTTTGAGAGAAGCATCGCCATCGGTATCATGTTTCAATCCTTTTTCCTGCTGGAGTTGTTTTCTAACACGTATATGTTTGCAGGGGCACCGGTGTTTGTCCTACCCGGTCAAAAAATTTCCACAGTGGTATACAGAGAGGGCGTCTCCCCGGTTGGATAATGGATGGATGGATGGATGGATATACAGAGACTGGAGAGTCTCTACAACCTTGGTAAAGGTGGCAGTTATGGAACAAGACTCCAAGGTCCAGATGGAAGAAATTATGATTTATTATTGGGGAACTGTTACTGATTGCAGCGTCAACTGTTTCATATAGTATATGATCTCATACTCGATGTTGGCTCTCAAGTAAAGTAAAATCAATGACGGTAACATTGTAAGGCCAACATGTATGTCAACTTGATATGTGTATATTAAACATATACTCAAAAAGGTCAACTAAGACTGGCCTGGGTATCAAACTAACTTATTAAGAGTTCTAAAATTAATTTCCCCCCAACTTTATGCCCAGTTCCTTCACACTCTCATGTTCAATTTCCAAACCTACTTGGTACATAAGTTTTGCCACACCCTTTGCTTCCTCTTAGCTGTCATGAACCATCAGACAATCTCCAGACCTTCAAGCTGACTCATTATGTAACCGACTCCAGACACACAGACTAGACATGTCACAATCAATCTGCTCCCCGCAGACCTTGACAAGCTATATCGGATGGACAGACAATCTTTCCCTCCCTACCCCCTCCAGCACATGAAGAAACAAGTTTCTCTTGGCTAGAAATAGCGTGTGTGTGTGTGTGTGTGTGTGTGTGTGTGTGTGTGTGTGTGTGTGTGTGTGTGTGTGTGTGTGAGTGCATACACATTGGGGCCTACCCCATCTTAGGACAGTTACATAAGGTCATCAGACCAAGACAGTTAATATGGTGGAAAGGAAGGAGAGATAGGGTAAGGTGGGTAATGAAATGTATTTTTGCCTATTACTCAACTCTGGTTCCATCATCCGGCATAAGTGACAACAAAGGTAAGGACTAGATGGGCCATTGCCATTGGGGATGTGTGTGTGTGTGTGTGTGTGTTGGGGGTGGGTCAGACAACTCTAATTTGCAGCCACTACCCTTGGGGGCGAGAGGTGGAACTGAACATGGTCCTGAAGCGACAAATTTGACGGCTCTCCTAAAAAGGTGCAGTAATGTTTTGACTGACATTAGTTTGATTGACAGTTGGTTTCAATGTAGACACACACTACTATCACTATCTCTCTCTCTCTCTCTCTCTCTCTCTCTCTCACACACACACAAACACATGCATTTTATTACCTGTTCAGCACTGGAAGCTTTGGTGATTCAAATAAATAAATTAAAAAAAAAGGATTAGGTACCGTGTCCTCATCGCTATTGTTCAGGCAAGACCACCTCGTCCAGTCTAGGCAGAGGCCTGCCTGATTTTTTTTTAACCCAAGCAGGTCTTTGTTTCTTACCCTAGATGTCTGTAGTGCAATACTCATACAGTTTTGTTTTTGTTTTTTTAAGTCTGGTGCTTCGTTTCACTGTTGTTTTTTTCCCCTTTATGGCAAAATTACATGCCATACACAGGACCAGATTTATTTGCTAGGCAGTTCTAACATGAATTTACTGCTGTCAAGATTGCTTAAAGACAGGAAAGTCAAATAACATCAAGCAGCTGTAAACCAAATGAGCAGATTAGTACAAATTACTGGAAAGAAATGCCTGTCATTTCCTTCATCTTGTGTCCTCTTGCCATTTCCAGATGTGGGACAAATGTTGACAGGAAATCCACCAGTGTCTCTCCCTTTATCAAGTGATGTATGCACTGATAAAATCTTCAGGATTGGTGTTAGTCTAGGGCCAAGGAACGTGGAATTGTGCTTGTTAAAATGTGACAGCAATCAGGTGACATTTCACTTTGATGTGCTAAGGGGTGTGCTACGACAGGATGTAGAATGCTATGGTGCAGTCGTTTGTGTGTGTGTGTGTGTGTGTGCGTGTGTGTGCATTATATATATATATATATATATATATATATATATATATATATATATATATATATAAAATCCAGTGAGTCAACCATGCAAGTCTGTTTCATGCCATAAGCAATCATCAGGTGTCAATAAAGCTACTCGGGAAAGAACATACCATTTACTGCCTCGTCATGCACATCACGTGCACAACGTCCAATGGGGAAGGGAGAGGTGCGACATTCAAAAATTCAAAAACACGTGATCGCTAACGGTCCAATGGGGGGTTGGTATTTGTCTATTGGCAAAATGTATTTATAATTACAAAATAGGTACTTATATCTATGTCTGCAACTGCTGGCCAGTTCATTCCTGTTATTCAATGTGGACATTTCTGGTTTGCAAGTGATAAAATATTTTTCAGTTAGACATAGATTGCGCATTTTAATACTGGTTGAATATGCTTTGTTCTTTGAGAGGATTTTCCAGGTGGTTGAAGCCGTGGTTGAAGGATGCAGGAGCCTATCCCAGCAGTCATTGGGTGGCAGGTGGAGAGACACCCTGGGCAGGCCGCCAGTCCATCACAGGGCCAACGCATTCACTCCTAGGGGCAATTTTTTAGTATGGCCGGTTCACCTGACCTACATGTCTTTGGACTGTGGGAGGGAACCAGAGCACCTGGAGGAAACCCACGTGGTCACAGGGAGAACATGCAAACTCCACACAGAGGACGACCTGGTATTACCCCCCCCCCAAGGTGGGACAACCGCGGGGTTTGAACCCAGGACCTTCTTGCTGTGAGGTGACTGCACTAACCACGGCGCTACTGTGCCGCCCATATGACTGCTAGGATAGGCTCCAGCATCCCCGCGACCCTGACAGCGGGATAAACGGTTTGGATAATGGATGGATGGATGGATATATCTCTCTGGCCGCACTCAGTTTATCCAACTTAAAAAGTTGATATCTCCGTCTTTTCCTGTTACTACCGGTGTTCCCCAGGGCTCTGTATTGGGACCCCTCCTATTTATTATTTACCTACTACCTATTGGCCACATTTTCAGGAAATTTGGCATTCAATTTCACTGCTACACGGATGACACCTAGCTTTATCTATCCACCAAACCTACCTCCTCTCTTCTGCCCACTTCCCTTTCTGACTGCTTACTAGAAATTAAATCCTGGTTTTCATACCACTTCCTCAAACTTAATAGTGATAAAACTGAGGTCCTCCTAGTTGGCACTAAATCTACTTTGGCCAAAACTGATAGTTTTTCTCTTAGTATTGACAATTCTATAGTTCCCCCATCGCCTCAGGTTAAGAGTGTGGGTGTCATCCTGAACAGCACATTATATTTCAAAGCCCACATCAGCAATGTTACTCGGTCTGCATACTTCCACCTATGCAATATTAACCGTCTTCGGCTGTCATTTACACCTAAAAGCACTGCCATAGTCAATCACACCCTGGTTACATCCTGTATTGACTACTGTAACTCTGTCCTCTTTGGTCTTCCCCTGAAGTGTCTTCATAAGCTTCAATTGGTCCAGAATTCAGCTACCCGTATCATTACCAGAACTCCTTCCATAGATCATATCACTCCTGTTCTTCAGCAACTCCACTGGCTCCGTTATATACCGTATTGACTTCAGGATCCTGCTCCTCACCTTTAAGGCCCTTAATAACTTAGCTCCTTCATATCTTTCCGAACTCCTTCATATCCACACACCCTCCTGCACTCTCAGATCCTCTTCTGCTCTCCAACTCACTACACCATCGACTCGCTTGACTACCATGGGGACTAGAGCCTTCAGTCGTTCTGCCTCCCACCTATGGAACTCTCTCCCACAAGAAATTTGCAACACTGACTCTCTTTCTACCTTCAAATCCAATCTCAAAACGTACCTTTTCAAACTGGCATATTCAATCTGATCCACGCTTCATTGAGTTTTGTGCAGATGTTGATTATATACTTATCTTTTGTATTAACTTTTTATTGTCTACCCTGCTTTGTTTTGGTTTTATGCTGTCTGATACATCCAAAGGAATTGAATCAAGTGCAGCTGGACTTGGTATATATATCCGTGAAGACGTCGCGGACAGGCGTTGGTAAACATCGGGACACAAAGAGCCATGGACATCTATAGCTCTGACAACGGCTTCAAGAGGATAAATTCTAAGTCTCATCACCAGCCAGTCAGACTAGCTTCGTCTAGTCAGAAAGGCATGAACTGAGGAAGCCTCTTGGATGAGAGGCGAAACGTCTTCACGGATATATACCAAGTCCAGTTGCACTTGATTCAACTCCTTTGGATAACCATGACCTGGATGAATGAGAACATTCACAGACACGCTGTCTGATACAGTGCTGCTTGTTTTTTTACTGTGTTCTGTGAGGCGTCCTTGAGTGCTCTGAAAGGCACCACAAATTATAAAAAAATGATATATATATATATATATATATATATATATATATATATACACACGCACGCACGCACGCACACACACACACACACACACACACACACACACACACACATATATATATATATATATATATATATATATATCTAGTGAAAGTATCCCTCTTAGAATAATTGCACCACATTTTTGAAACTATCTCTTGATGGAAATTGAGATAGTGGTGGCAAATAACAACAACAACAAAAACAGAAAATATCAGTAGGTGGAGTTTAGAGAGGCAGTAAACATTGAATTATATGTTTGAACTGAAAACATGTTGGTTTTACCCTTGGGAGGTAAAACTGATTGCCCTGGTAATAAAGTCAACAAAAAAAAGAAAAGAAAATGAAATTGTATCTCACAGCCACATTTAGGAAGAAAATCTATGCTTTCTCTTTCTACCAGGGTAAAGTGCACATTGCAATCACTCTCCAGTATTGGCCTACATTATATGGGGGCATCAAAAAGACACCCATAACCAGTATTACGCAGCCAACAACTGTGAAGTCTGGCACATCAGACTAATAAAATCTGAGCTGATTAGAAAGGTGACATGCGGGTAGTCTCTCTGGGTAGACTGGTAAAAAGCTTCTACTACTTCTTTGTCAATCTTTAGATTCCAGACCCTACCCTCATTTGCCTCTTGATTTCCACTCCTTTTTTTCATCTTTTCAAAATATGAATGGTTTAGATAGACTGAAATGAAAGGTTTACTTTTAAATGATAACAGCAGTGGAATGTGCCAAAAGCAGTAGCATATCAGCTGTATTTCTAGGAGTTCATAAAGGCTCACCATGACAGCTTATGACCATCCTAAGAGCCTCAGAGTATTAAAAAAAAAAGTCTGTCTATCAGTGAATCACAACGTTTGCAAATGCATCGACACACAGAAAGATAGGCTACATGTACGTTGTAATACAATGTACATGTACTACATGACGCAACTATATTCATTGTAATACAATGAATATAGTTGTGTCAAAACAACCCTACTGCCTGTACTCAAGAATAACTTTTTCCCAGGACAGACATGAACATGGACAAGTTAGCAGGGGTCATGTTACAATTCCTCAACCCAGAACGAACGCAATGAAAAGAACTGCTATGTATAGGGGCATTTCACAGTGGAATAGGTTGCCATACGTTATTACTCAAGCAACAAGTAAAGAAAGTTTTAAAAAGCAACTTAAGAGGTTATTTTTGGGTACAGACATACACAATGTCTAAAATGTCTAATGCATAACTTTTTATTAGGGCTGTCAAAATTGACGTGTTAACGCGGATTAATCCATCATCATGATTAATCTGATCGAAAATTATAAGGCAATTAACTCAGGCCCATCGTCAGCAGCATAAACTCGGTCACGTACAACATTGCCAAACATATAGCCAACATCTTGACCCCTTTAGTGGGCGAAACACCTCACCAGATCCAAAACTCCATTGACTTCATGGACAAGGTCCAAGGCGTAAAACTGGAACCGGATGAAACCATGGTATCCTACGACGTGACCTCGTTATTCACCTGCATCCCAACTATGGAGGCTTTGGAAACTGTGAGGCAACGTTTGCTACAGGAAGACACTCTCCATAATAGGACCAACCTCAGCCCAGACCAGATTTGCCAACTACTGGACCTTTGCCTGAACACTACATATTTCCAATTCAGGGGCCAGTTTTACAGACAGAAACACAGCTGTGCAATGGGCTCACCAGTATCGCCCATTGTGGCCAACTTATATATGGAAGAGGTAGAACACAGGGCCCTGAACTCCTTCAGAGGAACACCTCCGAGCCACTGGTTCAGATATGTGAACGACACATGGGTCAAAATCCAAACACAAGAGGTGCAAGCGTTTACCAAACACATCAACTCAGTGGACAAGAACATTAAGTTCACAAGGGAAGACGTAAAGAACAACAGTTTGCCCTTCTTGGACTGTGATGTCCACATTGGGGAAGACAGGAGCCTCCACATTGGGGTTTACAGGAAACCTACACACACAGACCAATATCTACTTTTCGACTCACACCACCCTCTGGAACACAAACTGAGCGTCATCAGAACTCTGCAACACAGAGCTGACAATGTGCCCAGCAGCACTCAGGCCCAACGAGAAGAACACAAACACCTGAGGGGAGCTTTAAAATCCTGCGGCTACCCCAGTTGGACCTTTGTGAAAACTGCAACACGTCCCAAAAACACCAACCGGGTGAGCGATGAGGAGAAGAGGAACAGAAGGAATAACACAGTCATCCCGTATGTTTCTGGGGTCTCTGAGAAACTCAGGAGAATGTTTAACGAACACCGCATCCCGGTATACTTCAATCCCAGCAACACACCGACAAAAACTGGTTCATCCCAAAGACCATGTACCACACACCCAGAAAAGCAATCTGGAGTATGCTGTACAATGCAATGAGGATTGCACTGACCTATACATAGGAGAAACCAAACAACCACTACACAAACGGATGGCCCAACACAGAAGGCCAAACTCCTCAGGACAAGACTCAGCAGTCTATCTACACCTAAAGGAGAAGACACACTCCTTCGAGGACAGCAACCTACACCTTTTGGACAGAGAAGATAGATGGTTTGAGAGAGGGGTGAAGGAAACCATCTATTCAAAACTGGAAAAACCATCCCTCAACAGAGCAGGAGGTCTGCGACACCACCTATCTCCCACTCTCTTATAATGCCGTCCTTTCGTCTCTACCCAGGAGACTCAAGAAGCCTAGCCTCCAGTCGGTCACTAACGGCTCCAACGACTCTCATGACCACTGAACAATGAAGTCGAAACTAACACCCCCAACGACTGTCGCTGCTAAACAAATGCAAATCAATAGCTCCGATAACTACGGGCGCGGCCATAACATCGGTACACAAAAGAGCCACTCATATCTATGGCTCTGTTAGCGACGGGCGTTGGTAAACATCGGGACACAAAGAGCCACTCATATCAATAGCTCTGACAACGATTCCTAGAGGATAAATTCTGAGTCTCATCACCAGCCAGTCAGACTAGCTTGGTCTAGTCAGAAAGGCACGAACTGAGGAAGCCTCCTGGATGAGAGGCGAAACGTCTTCACGGATATATACCAAGTCCAGTTGCGCATTTCGGGCAGTTTGTCCAAGTAGTTACCGTCAAACATTCCGCCGCGCATGCGCAAATGGGCAGTTGATCCGGTAGTGACAGAACCAACCAACTCGATAAGGAAGTATGGAAGACGCTAAACAGCACGTTGGCCCTCTCGGTGGGAAATTTGAATACAAAAAAACCCAAGACGGAACAGTCGACCAACATAAAGTATTGTGCACACTCTGCAGGAAGGAGTTTTATTTTCACCGAAGCACTTCCAGCTTAAAATACCACATTAATGCGAAGCATCGTTAATCGGGGATTCTGCTAGCACTTCGGCTGACGCGTCGCCCAGCTTGCGACAAACCACCTTCACGTCGGAACGTCTCTCACGCTCTTCCACGTGAGAGACGTTCTCAGTTGCAGGCAACACTGTAAATAAGAAGCGGTCAGCTCTCCTCTCGGACAACGTCAACAAGTTAGTCTGTATTAGTAGCTGGCTGAAAAAGGAGTAACAGGGCCTCAATAATGTGGATAAATGTTTGTTTTGAAAAAGAGAGTCAACAACGTTTTTGTTAACACAAACTGTTAAAGATGTTTAATAAACATGTTAAGTGCATATTGTAATGAATGAAAGGTCACGTGTTTAACTAGACCTACTCACGGGTGTACGTGCAGTGCGTGTGACGTATACAGGAAGTTAGAAGCGCATGTTATGAAGGTTGTATGTCGGATGAACGCTAGTAAAAGCTACACAGTTAAGAACCTACGAAGTCGGCTCGTTCTTGAATTATTCTTATGTCAGTAAGACAAGGCGTCTACGGACATTACATGGTGTCAGAATAGTCTGTGTATCGGAACACGAGCGGTCATGCCGAAGTTTAATCCGCCGAGTGAATTCAAGTTTGACTGCCCCGTTGAATGGCCGGAGTGGAACCAACGGTTTTCGCGCTTCAGGCTCGCGACAAAGCTGGATAAAGACGACGGGGAGATTCAAGTGAGTTCGCTGATTTATGCAATGGGAAGCGAGGCTGAAAAGATATTCAGCTCGTTTGACTTCGCGGCGGAGGGTGATAAAGTGGACTATGATATCGTACTGAAAAGGTTCGACGACTACTTTATTCCCCGCCGTAACATCATACATGAGAGGGCGTGCTTCTATCAACGTAGCCAGCAGCCAGGAGAGACAGCGGAGATGTACATCCGGACATTGTATGAGCTGTCTGAACACTGTGAGTTTGGGGACAAGAGGGATGAACATATCAGAGATCGTCTGGTAGTGGGCATAAAAGACAAGGTGCTCTCCCGTCAGTTCCAGCTCACAGCGGACCTTACTCTGGTGAAAGTCATTGAACAAGTGCGCCAGGCGGAGGCAATAACAAAGCAGCTCAGCCTCCAAGCTAACCAACCAGAGGCCCTGCTGGCTAACGTCAATGTTGTCCGATGGCGGGACGAACGCCAAAACAAAAAGGGCGGACAGCGTCATGGTGGCGGCAGTCCGGCAACCAACAAAGTAGACGAATGCGGGAGGTGCGGCAAGACGCAGCACACCGATGAGCGGAAGTGTCCTGCAACGAACAGTAAGTGCAACAAGTGTCATAAAAAGGGACATTGGGAGCGTGTATGTCACTCTAAAGCGGTGAGAGAAGTCACTGAAGAGGTTAAACAGCTGTACTTTCTGGGAGAAGTTGGCAAAGAGAGCAGTCAGGAAGATTGGACTGTTAGTTTAACAATAAGTGATGTACCAATAACCTTTAAAATTGACACGGGGGCTGACGCTACTGTTATCAACCAAGGGACATTTAAAAAGCTGAAGCCAAACATAAAACTGGGACCTCCTGACACATGCTTCATAAGCCCAGGTGGAAACATCAGCTGCATAGGACAGTTTCAAGCCACAACCAAATACAAGGAGAAACAATACTCCTTTCCAGTGTATGTGATCAAGGGGAGAGGCAGCTGTCTGCTGAGTCGTCCAGAGGCAGTGGAGATGGGTCTAGTGAAGCGGATGAATGAGGTCAGTGGAGTTTTCGGTTCAAGTGGACTGCTGAAAACAGACCCAGTGAAAATAGCTCTGGTGGAGGGTGCCCAGCCATACGCGGTGCATACAGCCAGACGGATACCACTGCCACTTGTACCACTGGTTAAGAAAGAACTGCAGCGCATGGAAAATGAGGGCATTATTGAAAAAGTGACTCAGCCCACAGAATGGTGCGCCGCTATGGTGCCAGTGCTGAAACCGAACAAGAAAGAGGTTCGCTGCTGCGCTGACCTCAGGAGGCTGAATCGAGCGGTAAAACATGAGAAATACGTGCTGCCCACTATGGAGGAAATAATGCCAAGGCTCGCAGGGTCAAAGTTCTTCACAACGTTGGATGCAGCAAGTGGGTTTTACCAGATCCCCTTGCATGAAGACAGCAGGGGGCTCACCACTTTCATCACCCCATTTGGGAGGTATGCTTTCTGCCGCCTTCCATTTGGTATAACGAGTGCTCCAGAGATTTTCCAGAGAAAGATGGCGGAAACTCTGACCGGGCTAGAGGGCACAGAGGTGTACATGGATGACATCCTTATACATGGAGAGACTGAGGAAATCCATGACCGGCGCCTAGCAGAGGCGCTGGGGGTCATTGAAACAGCAGGTCTCAAACTGAACCAAGCGAAATGCAAGTTCAAACAGAAACAAGTCCGCTTCCTTGGTCATATCATCAACGAGGCAGGCATCAGACCTGACCCGGACAAAGTGGCCGGAATAGAGAACTTTCCTCAGCCCCAGAACGTGACGGAACTCAAGAGGTTCCTCGGGATGGTGAACTATTTGGCAAAATACGTCCCAGAGCTGTCCACTGTAGGTCAGCCGCTTTATGGACTGCTTAAAGCAACGACAGAGTGGCTGTGGGGACCTGCACAGAACACAGCATTCCAAGACCTTAAAGCAGCACTCGCCACCGCCCCGGTACTCACCTTTTACGACGTCACTAAGGCTACGGTGGTGTCAGCAGATGCCAGCAGCTATGGGCTGGGGGGCGTTCTGCTCCAGCAGCACGGGGAACACTGGAAGCCCGTGGCCTACTGCTCCCGACGGCTGAGTGACGCAGAGACAAGGTACGCACAGATCGAGAAAGAGTGCTTAGCCAGCGTCTGGGCATGTGAAAGGTTCGAGAAGTACTTGTTTGGGCTTGACAATTTCAGACTTGTCACCGATCATAAACCACTAGTGCCTCTCATGAACAGCAAAGACTTGGATAATGTGCCCATTAGGTGCCAGAGACTGTTAATGAGGCTGATGCGTTTCAATGCAGTGGCTGAATACGCACCAGGCAAAACTTTAGCTGTGGCTGATGCACTCTCCAGAGGCCCAGAGCAGTGCTACGGAGATGGTGCTTCTCATGATGATGTTGCAGCGCACATTGATGCCATCGTGTGCCAGGTGCCTGCCACACCTCAAAGGATGCAGGAGATAAAACAGAGCACGGATGGGGATCTGCAGCTCCAGACAGTGTTGGGCTTCATCAGACACGGCTGGCCTGAGTATGTCGATAAAGTGCCGGAGACAGTCAGAGACTTTTATCAGGTGAGAGGGGAGTTATCTGAGGTAGATGGTTTAGTCATCAGAGGCAGTCGTATCGTCATTCCCACAGAGATGAGGGAGGTGATCTTAGACAGAATACACGACGGGCACCAGGGGATAGTTAAGTGCAGAGAGAGAGCTAGCCAGTCAGTGTGGTGGGCAAAAATGACAGAGCACATTACAACAAAGATACAGCAATGTCAATTCTGCAGAGAACACAAGAACACACAGAGAAAAGAGCCTTTAATGTCAAGTGAGCTCCCATCCAGACCATGGCAGAAAGTTGGCATAGACCTGTGTGAGTACAAAAAGCAAAACTACTTGATAGTGTCTGACTATTATTCCAGGTTTTTGGAGATCCTAAATCTACCAACAACTACTAGCAGTCAGGTTGTAGCTAGGCTGAAGGCTACATTTGCACGTTTTGGTATCCCTGAAATTGTAGTTAGCGATAATGGGCCACAGCTAGTTTCAGAAGAGATGAGGAGGTTCAGTGAGGATTATGATTTCATCCATGTGACTTCAAGCCCACACTACCCCCAGAGTAATGGACAGGCAGAGAGGGCTGTTCAGATAGCCAAAAGCATATTAAGGCAGGAAGACCCTCTCCTCGCCCTGTTGACATACAGAGCTACACCCTCTTCTTCCACTGGAGCCAGTCCAGCGGAATTGCTCATGGGTAGGAGACTCAGAACCACCTTACCCACATTGCAGCATAACCTGAAACCGGCCTGGCCTAAAGAGGAACTGATCAAAACCGCTGACGCCGCAGCCAAATCGAGGCAGGCTTTCTACTACAACCGCAGGAACGGCGTGCGGACACTGCGCCCACTGAACTCGGGTGACGCAGTACTCACCAAACTTGATGGACAGAAAACATGGACAATGCCAGCAGTTGTTCACAGTCAGAGCTCCACTCCCAGATCCTACATAGTGGAGACAGCTCAAGGTGAACATTACAGAAGGAACAGGCGCCACCTGTTGGCTACACCCAAAACACTCACCTTTGTCAGCAGGGATCCTGACCATGTCACTCCAGGGGAGAGTGGAAACACGGATGAGTCCCGAGCAGCAGAAATGCCAACTTCCACACCATATGTTACTCGCTCTGGCAGGGTGAGCAAGCCTGCAATCCGGCTGGATTTGTGAGGCGTATGGACTTGTGTACTGTGGGGGATTTGTTATTTTTTTTGTGAAAAGGGGGATGATATACAAGTTAGAAAATCATCTTAGAGGGGGAGATGTAATGAATGAAAGGTCACGTGTTTAACTTGACCTACTCACGGGTGTACGTGCAGTGCGTGTGACGTATACAGGAAGTTAGAAGCGCATGTTATGAAGGTTGTATGTCGGATGAACGCTAGTAAAAGCTACACAGTTAAGAACCTACGAAGTCGGCTCGTTCTTGAATTATTCTTATGTCAGTAAGACAAGGCGTCTACGGACATTACACATATTGTAGCGAATTCGGGGGATAACGCAACCACAGGAACTGCCACGGCTCGGAAGCGAACCCGTGTCGCCCGCACCGCAGGAAGCATCGCTAACCGCTCGACTAAAAGGTCAGATCCGCCATCTAGCGGCCAGCGTGTCTTCTTATCCATGCACGTTACACTAGTGTGGCGACCGTAAAAGCAACAACAAAGCTAACTTTGCAGCCCCTTTATTGAACTCACACAGAAACAAGAACTTCCCGAAATGTGACGCAATACATGGGCGTCATCAACTCGAACAACAAAGTTGTTCAGGGTTTCAGTTACAAGGTTACACAACACAACAGAAGGACAACTACAATTACGCCACAACAAATAGTAATCACATAAACACATAAAACCACATAAAACACTTACAAAACATTTACTAACAACTGACAATCTGCACGCAGTGCCTGATGGGTAAAACAGGACAATTGGCACAATTCTGACGTGGTAGCAACTTCGCTACATTAGTTTTTTGTTAACATAAACTGTTAAAGATGTTTAATAAACGTGTTAAGTGCATATATATTCCCTTCTTTCTTGAGTCTGTTTGCTCATGCAAAATGAAACGCGATTAATATAGATTAAAAACGAATGATATTTAATCGAAATTAATCCACAGCAACCCTGTGATTAATCTGATTAAAAATTTAATCGTTTGACAGCACTACTTTTTATATCGTTATTCTGAAATATGTAGCTCAAAGCAGTTGGTAGGAGCAGTCTGTGATCGATGCTACTGTAAGTGTGTGTGTGTATGTGTGTATGTGTGTGTGTGTGTGTGGGGGGGGGGTATGTGTTTGGCTTCTCTAATAATGCTGGTTTAATTGAGGTGGGTGGGATGGGGTGGGGGATGAATTGAATTTAATGATGCAATTGTGTTTATTTATGTATGCATGCATGTGAAAGCATGTGTGTACATGAATGTTGTTGTAGGAAGTTTTTAATGTGGACCCCAGGAAGAGTAGTTGTTGCCTTGCGTAACAGCTAATGGGGATCTAAATAAACATAAACATAAATACAATGTAATTCTCTGATTTCACGCCGAAGTACAACTCACCTCTATGAAGAGAAGGAGCTAAGTGATAATTGAGGTAAGACATTTACTAATTCTTACAATTGATTGGATTCTTTTTTTTAAAAATTATGATTTTTCCCTTTTTTCTCCCAATTTAGTGGCCAATCGATCCCTATTTTAGTTCAAACACTGTTGTGTTGCTAAGGGACCACTCGAAGACACACGTCTGTTAGCATACGCTTCTTTACTTCAACAACCCACGTCACACTCCTTCTCCCCTCTTACAGTCACTTACATCCTATCTTGTCCACTAGCTCCCCCTACTGTCCTCCAACTGCATCAACTCAAGACATCACAAACACCCCGCCTCGTACTGCATGCGTTCGCCAACTGCATCTCTCCGGCCGGCAGTCTCGAAGGAGACGCCTCCCCACTGTCGTGACAAGGCGACGCCAGGCCGGACCACTGCTATTTCCGACACACACAGAGACGCCTTCATGTGACGAACACAATCGCCAATTATCGCTGCTTCGTCGAGTCCGGCCATAGTCGGATCTGACGAGACCGAGGCGCGAACCCCTTGTCCCCAGTGGACAACTGCATTGACACAAAGCCGATGCTTAGACCGCTGCACCACCGCGGACAGATTGGAATTTTTTGTTTTTTAAAGGTGATCAAACGAAACTTCAGCTTTGTAAGCATTGATGAGTGATATCCCGGTCGTTCTACTTAAATTGATCCACCTGTGGGTGAGTTTCAATGGCTTTCAATGGCTTCATCAGTGTATGAATGTGTATGTGAATGGGTGAATGTAAGGCATACATTGTAAAAAAACAAAACACTTGAGTGGTAGACTAGAAAAGTGCTATATAAAATGCAGTCCATTTACCGTTTTAATTAGCTATAGAATCACTAAAGGCTATTCAAGCAAAGCTGTTAACTACTGCAATTTATATATCACAAAGCAATCAACGCCTGTAAAACCCATTAAATGTACAGCTAACCTTACTCTTCTCAACTTCAGATCCATCACAAACAAAGCTCTTTTAGTAAATTATATTATTTCTGCACAGAACCTCGATTTTATGCTTTCAACTGAAACCTGGCTGGACAAAGCCAGCAGTGTAAATACTCTTATTGAATCAGCCCCTCCGAACTATAATATTATTAACACCATCAGGGTGAACAGAAGCGGGGGGGGATAGCAACCCTATCTAAAGATTCCTACCAATGCAAGTAGGTGTCATTTAGTAATTTTATGTCATCTGAATACCTCTACGCACTCCTTAAATGATCACCTCGCATTCTACTTGTAATTATTTATAAACCTCCAAGGCACACAGCTCGACATTTTCTGGAGGGGTTGAGTGAACTCTTATCTGCAATTTGCACAGACTATGATTTTCTAGTAATAGCTGGTGACTTCAACACCTTTGTTGATAACCCTATGGATAATTATGCAAATGATCTCAACACACTATTTTATACTTTGGCCTATGGCAGCATGTGAAGGAGCCCACCCACTTTCAAGGACATACTCTGGACTTGATCATCACTAAGGGTCTCAATGCTTCAATACTGGTCAAGGACTTGGCTCTATTGGATCATTTCTGTTTGTTGCATCCAATCCTCAAATCAAAACAAGGGTTGTAAAAAAAAATAGGTACGTAAGTGACCATACCACTGCTCTTTTTAGATGGGCAATATCTACAACTTAAAGTGAAATATCTGACTCTGTTGATGTTCTGCTGAATAACTTCAATGTCTAAATATTGTATATCATAAATAACATTACAACAGTAAAGCATAAGACAATCACTTATAAACAGAAAGCAATCTGGAGACATGATCCAAATGTAAGGCTAAGAAAAAGAGAGTGCAGAAAAGCTGAACGCAAATGGCGCAAAACCAGACTTCAAACACTATGAGATCTACAAAAGGATGTTCCACTCCTACAACAGTATAATTTGCAAAGCAAGGCCATCCTTTTTAGCCAGTATCATAAACGAACATAAAAAATAATGCACACATTTTATTTGCTACAGTATAGAGCCTGACAAATCCCTCCCCACAAATAGCTCCCGAATTTCTCTCCACTGATAAGTGTGATAAATTTGCATCCTTTAAAAAAAAATGGTATCATACATGATATTAGCTCAAGCCTGAAACAAACTTTCAACTTACCAGCAATAATGACAAGGAAGCCAGTCCTGATATCAGAGTCCTGCCCCATCAATAGATACCTTACTAGAAATAATACACCTTAATTCATCCACTTGTTGTCTTGATAGTTTGCCCACTACCTTAAAAAAATGTTTTAGCTACATAGAACTGATGTTCTAAACATAGTGTATGCATCATTTCTATCTGGCACCTTTCACTGCAGTTGTAAGCTCTTATTAAAAAAAAAAAAAGCAACCTAGATACCTCTACCATCAGAAATTTAGGACCCACCTCAAACTTACACTTTTTAGGCAAAATTATCGAGAAGGCATTTTTTTAATCAGTTACACATTTCTTAATTTTAAATGATTATTTTGACAAATTTCAACCAGACTTTCAAGCCAATCACAGCACAGAGCTGGCTCTTATAAAGGTTTTAAATCGTATTCGTTTTAATAATGGTTTAGGCAAGACATCAACTTTTGTGAGTTTAGATCCTCAAGTTCAAGTTCAACTTTATTGTCATGTGTAGAAATAACAAAAATCAGCGTAAAAACGCTCAATACAGACACACGAGACATCCATAGAGGGAGTTAAGATAACTAAAATGGTTAATGGTATTGCCCTGTGATGGTCTGGTGGCCTGTCCAGGGTGTCTCCCCACCTGCCGCCCAATGACTGCTGGGATAGGCTCCAGCATCCCTGCGACCCTGAGAGCAGAACAGGCGGTTTGGATAATGGATGGATGGATGGATGGATGGATGGATAGATGGATAGAATACAATGAAATTTTTTTGCTCTGGCTCTCTCTGCCTTAACACAAAGCACACAAGGACAAAGGACACAAAGGACACACCACCCCACCCCCCCAAAAAAGTCCAAACAAATACATACACTCACCGGCCACTTTATTAGGCACACCTGTCCAACTGCTCGTTAACGCAAATTTCTAATCAGCCAATCACATGGTAGCAACTCAATGCATTTAGGCATGTAGACATGGTCAAGACGATCTGCTGCAGTTCAAACCGAGCATCAGAATGGGGAAGAAAGGTGATTTAAGTGACTTTGAACGTGGCATGGTTGTTGGTGCCAGACGGGCTGGTCTGAGTATTTCAGAAACTGCTGATCTACTGGGATTTTCACACCCAACCATCTCTAGGGTTTACAGAGAATGGTCCGAAAAAGAGAAAATATCCGGTGAGCGGCAGTTCTGTGGGCGAAAATGCCTTGTTGATGCCAGAGGTCAGAGGAGAATGGCCAGACTGGTTTGAGCTGATAGAAAGGCAACAGTAACTCAAATAACCACTCATTACAACCGAGGTATGCAGAAGAGCATCTCTGAACGCACAACACGTCGAACCTTGAGGCAGATGGGCTGCAGAAGCAGAAGACCACACCGGGTGCCACTCCTGTCAGCTAAGAACAGGAAACTGAGGCTACAATTCGCACAGGCTCACCAAAATTGGACAATAGAAGATTGGAAAAACGTTGCCTGGTCTGATGAGTCTCGATTTCTGCTGCGACATTCAGATGGTAGGGTCAGAAATTGGCGTCAACAACATGAAAGCATGGATCCATCCTGCCTTGTATCAACGGTTCAGGCTGGTGGTGGTGGTGTAATGGTGTGGGGGATATTTTCTTGGCACACTTTGGGCCCCTTAGTACCAATTGAGCATCGTGTCAACGGCACAGCCTACCTGAGTGTTGTTGCTGACCATGTCCATCCCTTTATGACCACAGTGTTCCCATCTTCTGATGGCTACTTCCAGCAGGATAACGCGCCATGTCATAAAGCTCGAATCATCTCAGACTGGTTTCTTGAACATGACAATGAGTTCACTGTACTCAAATGGCCTCCACAGTCACCAGATCTCAATCCAATAGAGCACCTTTGGGATGTGGTGGACCGGGAGATTCGCATCATGGATGTGCAGCCGACAAATCTGCAGCAACTGCGTGATGCTATCATGTCAATATGGACCAAACTCTCTGAGGAATGTTTCCAGTACCTTGTTGAATCTATGCCACAAAGGATTAAGGCAGTTCTGAAGGCAAAAGGGGGTCCAACCCGGTACTAGCAAGGTGTACCTAATAAAGTGGCCAGTGAGTGTATATATACACACTACATAATAACACAACAATGTAATGTAATATGGTGCGTAAGCTGTTCAGAAACCTGACTATGGGTGGAAAGAAACTATTACTGAGACGGTTGGTGTGTGATTTGATGATTTGATGCTCCACTAACGTTTTTTAGATGGAAGGAGCGAGAACAGAACATGAGCAGGGTGGCTGGTGTCCTTAATGATCTTTTGGGCTTTCCTTTTGCAGCGAGTGGAGTTAATATTATGAAGTTGTGATAGTTCCATGCCAATTATTTTTGTTGCTGTCTTTACAGTCCTTTGAAGTGGTCTGCAGTCCTGAGCAGTCAGGTTGCCAAACCATACTGTGATACAGCCTGACAAGACACTCTCCATTGTATTTTGATCTTAGTGTTTGATACCGTCAATCACAGTATATTTTTAGGTAGACTGGAAACTTGGGTTGGTTTCTCTGGAACAGTTTTAAAATGGCTGAAATTATACTTGGGGGGCAGGGATTATTTTGTCACTATTGGGAGCCATAATTCAAAAACCATGCCCTTGACTTGTGGTGTCCCTCAAGGGTCAATTCTCGAACCACTCCTGTTTAACCTGTATATGCTCCCGCTTGGCCACAAAATTCAGAACAACAACCTTGCCTGTCATAGTTATGCTGATGACACTTAAATTTACCTAGCTCTCTCATCAAATGACTACAGTCCTATAGAGTCATTATGCAAATGCATTGAGCAAATAGATAACTGGATGTCTCAAAATATCTTGCAATGAAACCAATAAAAAACAGGTAATTTTATTTGGCAGTAAAGATGAGAGGCTCAGGGTTCTGCTCTCTTAAATGACAAGTCACTAAAAACAAAAGAGAAGGTTAAGAACCTTGGTGTTTTAATTAACTCCGACCCAACAGTCACATAAAAGCAATAACAAAATCAGCATTTTATCACATTAAAAACATAGCCAAGGTCAGGGACCTTACAATAAAATAAGAATGTGAAAAACTGATTCATGCTTTTACCACCAGCAAAATTGATTAGTGCAATGGACTTATGACAGGACTTCCTAAAAACGCCATCAGTCACCTGCAACTTGTTCAAAATTCAGCTGCAAGAGTTCTGACCAAAACCAAAAGGACAGCCCACATCACCCGAGCTCTTAAATCTCTATAGACTGGTTGCCAGTAAGCCACAGAATTGATTTTAAAGTCTTATTACTTATTCATAAATATCTACATGGAGTTGGTTGTAAATATATGACTCATATGCTTGAGCAGTATAACCCTTGAGACCTCTTAGATCACTAGGGAGTGGACTGATTGTGGTGCCCAGGGCAAATCCTAAACAAGGAGATGTGCCTTTTAGTCAGTATGCAGCACAGCACTGGATCCAACTCTAATGGTCTTGGGAGTGCCCCAACCCTTTTAGTTTTTAAATCCAGACTGAGAACCTTATTGTTCTCTAGCGTTTTTAACTAAATATTTTTAAAACTCAAAGTCTTATTACTATTGTATTATTATTATTAATATTATTATATCTAAATGTTTTATTTTTATTCTTTTACTCTTTTGTCGTCTTTTAATTACTTTTCTCTCAATTCTATCTTTTATTTTACTCTTTTTCAACTGTGTTGTTTTAAATTTGAATTGTATTGCTTTAACTTTGCATTGTGTTGTTTCATCTTCTCTGTACAGCACCTTGAATCTACCTCTGTGTATGAAATGTGCTTTATAAATAAAACTGCTTTGCTTTGCTTACATAATGTAGTTTTAAAGACAAGTCAGTTAGGTTATCTCTAGACAGCTGTGACTGTACTCCGCAACCACAAAATATTAAGTCAAATCTGCGTGAAGTCATATCCCAAAAAAGCAATGTCACTATGACTGGATGCCAAACACCCAACACGGAGTGTGCATGCATTCATTTTTATAATTTCAAGCACTGATCAAAACTAAAACTCTACTTGTGCTCATTATCATCAGATTAGTGGAGTTGATCAGTTTTGTTGGTGCTTAACTTCTAAAGGCAAGGTTGGGTTAGTCTCTCTCAAGTAAGCACTAAACTGCAGGTCCTGCTGATGGGAAGCCCTCGCCCAACTCTACCAGTCATGTGCAGGGCTCTACTCTCTTTTCCTCATCTTTATAACCAGATATTGTGCTCCTGGGAGCGCTAATGGGGGTGGGTGAGGCTTCTATCTGCACTCGTTCTACCCTCTGGTCCCATTGACTTGGGACCCGGCCTCCCTAGGGGACTCTTGTCTGCCTTTTTGATTTGTCTTTTGTTCACGACCACTTCCTCATCATTTATGACAGCTCCGGCTAAGGCTTCATCCACACTCTGTACTCTCTCTCTCTCTCTCTCTCTCTCTCTCTCTCTCTCTCTCTCTCTCTCTCTCTCTCTCTCTCTCTCGCTCTGTGAGTGATGTGCCTCAGTCTCTCTGCTGTGTGTATGAGCACTTTATTCTTTCTTTCTTTTTTTTCCCAGGTTCTGTATTACTCAGATGTTGATGCTGCATAGGAGGATGCTGTTTTGTAGCGACAGCTACAAGGACCACTTGCTTCAGTGCCATTCAAATGCAATGCCATCACAGCTTCTCTTTTTTTCCCCAATGTTTCATCATCATGAAGTTTAGTCTATTAGTCATCAAGTGCTTTCATCAGCTGTTTTATTTCAAAAATGTATTTCTGTGTTGTCTATCTTGCCCACGTGTTACCTATTGCACATCACCCACATTTTTTTTTCCTGAAAATTTGTTTTCTTGGAATCACCCCCCCCCCAAAAAAATCTTAATGGAAAAGGTAAACGTTATACACTCACTTGACATGGATAAACGTTTTGCTCGATAAAATGTGATAGAAAGACATTTGCAGAGTAAAAAAAAAGAAAAGAAATGTGGGTAGAATTTAATCATACAATCGCCCCTTCTCAACTGGTCCATCTTTCTCGTGGGTGTCAACGTAATGACACATAAGACGCAGGACACATAAAACTATGTACGAGGTTTTATTCGCTTAAACGGGTCTGGTAGAACTGCACTTTCATCTGCATTATAAAAATACTCTCCCTATCCTAGCGTCTATTGTTTGGACTTAACGTTGTTTTGCTGTGGTGTTATTTCCACAGATGGATACACAGTGGGGTTTTGATGGTGATTTGTCTTAATGGGGCCTGACCCTCCCATCTTCCTCCTCTTTGCTGTCCTCCAATCTTTCGCTCCCTTGTACCTCCCGCTACTTACTCTCCTCTCTCTCATTTCATCCAGACACCCAGGAGACAGATGGAGAAACACTCAGCTTCACACCATTTAGCTCCTCAAGGCTGCTAAAACAGAAGTGAGTGTGAAGAGGTGAGGAGGGGTGGGGATGGATAAGTTAGGAAGCAAGGGCTGTGTGTGTGTGTGTGTGTTATTATCTTTTGGAGACCTTTTCCGGTATAAACACTAACCTTGTTGGGACCAGGAGTCCTCATGAGGACTAAAGCCCGGTCCCAGTGAGGCAAAATGTAATTTCTGACATCCTGGTTAAGTTCAGGGGTAAGGTGTGAACTGAGGTGAGGTTAAGCTAAGGGTTAGCCATAAATTGGTTATGGTTAAGGTTAGGGTCAAGGTTTGGGTTAGGCTGTCCACAATGAATGGAAGTCAACGCAGTGACCTAATATGGATAACTGCACAAATTTGTGTGTGTGTGTGTGTGTGTGTGTGTGTGTGTGTGTGTTTGTTTGTTTGAACATACCCACTCACTCGCTCGCTCGGAATGATTGGGTTTGAGTATGAACATGTATAAGGTCCTACATACACCATGCTTGTGTGCATGGATAGACGCTTATCTATGTGGGAGTTTGATATGTAGTCATATACACGCTTGTGTTTGTGTGTGTGCGTGTGTGTGTGTGTACAAATATGGGTCTACACGTGTGTGGTGTGTGCAAGACAGGGTGAGGGATGTGAAGAGTAAATGAAGGACTTGGCGCTCTACACGACTGAATGGTCAAATCTGTGATGCTACCTTGAGTTTCCCTGGCACTGCTCACACACACATACTCTTCCCGTAATGGAGACTGAGTGCTGCTCTCTACCTAGCCAGAGTCCTACACAAAACACATTCATACACCCACACTACAAACCCTCGGCCAGACAGTGCTGTATGAAACTTCACCTAAAACAATTTATGTTGATGAAAATCCAGTTATTCATAATGCAAAGGTAAATGGAAAAAAAAGAATGACAAAATTATTAAAATAAAGATAAAATTATTAAGATATTATAATTAAAATAGCGAAATAAAGTGAAAAAGGCATGTCCAACTGGGAGGATACCCCGGCGTAGACCCAGAACTCGCTGGAGGGACTACATGTCCAATCTGGCCTGGGAACGCCTTGGGATCCCCCAGGAGGAGCTGGAGGGCGTTGCTGGGGAGAGGGACGTCTGGAGTGCCCTACTTAGCTTGCTGCCACCGCGACCCGACCCCGGAGGAGCAGCTGATGAGGGGACGAGATGAGAGATGAAAAAGATAAAACACAATAAAACGGTACAAGCGTAAATCCACAATTTCAGACTTAAAGGAGCGGAGAGCAGATATCACCAAGATGCTCAAACTCTCAGGGGGGAAGCACACTGGCTTTGTGGTTGGCGCTTTCGTGTTATATCAGGATGGCCCTGGTCAAAGCCTCTCCAGAGAAGCCGTTTCACTTGGGTGCCATCTTGGAAATGACACCTTGCAGTATGTTCTTGACCAACAAGTCTAGACCCCTATCTCTTCAATTGGGAATTGTTTATATCTCAAGATAATAATTTGTTCAAAAGAAACTTTTTTTTTTTACTTTATCAATGCTTGCACACGTGCCTTCCACTACCCCAGGAATGACTGAAATCTGTGTGATGTGTCATAAACATACTACAGCTTTTACTGGCAGATATTCTTTGAGACAGGCAGACAAATGTGTTTTGATTGGCTGTTTTGCCGACAGCATGACTTTGCATGGTCTTATATTGTCAGTGCCGCCATCACAGAGTTTCAAATTATCCTATTCTAAACCGAGAGAGTGCACTGTTTAATTTAAACTGTCTCTGGCCCTGGTCTCCACCCAAGCCCTTCTGTGTAGAGTTTGCATGTTCTCTCCGTGTTCATGTCAGTTCTCTCTAGGCACTCAATTTTCCTTCCAAAACCCTGAGATCCTGATGTTAGGTACATCTGAGACCCATAGGTATGAGCGTGAGCCTGTGTGGGCCCTGCTATGCACCAGTGGCCTTTCCAGGGTGTTTCCCAGCCATCCAACCAATGGATGCTGGGATAGGCCCAGAGCCTCCACAACCCTGAATTTGATTAAGCCAGTACAGACAATGAATGAAATTAAGCTCTGTTAGCTTTTAAGTTTCTGTCAAGTCTGTTGGAGAAAATTGGAGTCCAAGACAGTTAATATCTGTATGAGCATGGCACCCAGGTAGTGTGGTGGTCTATTCCGTTGCCTACCTACATGGGGATCTCCAGATCGAATCCCTGTGTTACCTCCAGCTTGGTTGGGCGTCCCTTCAGACACAATTGGCCATGTCTGTGGGTGGGAAGCCGGATGTGGGTATGTGTCCTGGTCACTGCACTATTGCCTCGTCTGCTCGATTGGGGCACCTGTTCGGGGGAGAGGGGGAACTGGGGGGAATAGTGCGATCCTCCCACATGCTACGTCCCCCTGGTGAAACTACTCACTGTCAGGTGAAAAGAAGCGGCAGCCCTCCCCGGATCGGCAGAGTGGGTGGAGCAGTGACCGGGATGGCTCGGAAGAGTGGGGTAATTGGCCAGATACAATTGGGGGGGAAAAGGAGGAGGAGGAAAAAGGTTTTACATATATACATAGAGGTAGAAAATATTACAACCAATGGGACTGGGGTTTGTTTTGAAAAGCATTTAGGGACCATGGCACTGTTGAAATGGCGTACATTAAAAATATAACAAGGTAACTTATGTGAATTATATATTGGGGTGGTGTTGGGTAACAGTTGGGAGGACAGGTAGTTAAAACCCCATATTTAAAAAAAGCATAAACACCTCCAACTGCAAATGCCGTGTTAAGACATCGTGTCCTCTAGAAGGAAAATGCCAGATAGAGGGAGTCATCTACCAGGCATCGGTGACAAGAAAAGATAACTACAATGTAGACACTTACGTGGGATTAAAAGAGGGCCCTTTTAAAATTAAGTTTAACGCCCATATGAGTAGCTTCAGAAATGAGCACGCAAAATATGCAATGGCCTTAAACCGCCACATTTGGTCATTGGTAGACAAGAGTATCAGTTGTTCTGTCTCATGGAAAATCCTTGCAAAGAGTAGTGCATATTCAGTTAGGGGTAAAAGATGTAACCTGTGCTTGGCAGAAAAGTATTTTATTATTTGCAGACCTGATATGTCCACCTTGAATAATAGAAACGAACCCCGGCCACCAGTTGTAGACACCAAAAAAATATCTCCTTTGTAACTATAAGTAAAACGTCTTTATTATCCCCCCCCCCATTAGATGATACACATATGACGTTTATTAGGTTTTTTTAAATATGCTTTTTTGGGTTTTTTATATGCTTTTTTTAAATATGGGCTTTTTTTAAATATGGGTTTTTTTAACTACCTGTCCTCCCAACTGTGCCCCAACACCACCCCAATATATAATTCACATAAGTTACCTTGTTATATTTTTAATGTACGCCATTTCAACAGTGCCCTGGCCCCTAAACGCTTTTCAAAACAAACCCCAGTCCCATTGGTTGTAATGTTTTCTACCCCTCCATTGGTTGCCGTTCATTATGTGTATATATATATATGTGCAAGTCCCTTGCAAAAGAATGAACTATTGGATTTGAACCTACTATGTTGTTGCTGATGTTGTTACTGCTGTTGTTTTTTTTAGTTTTGTTTTTCTTAATAAACAAGGGTTGAGAAGCTCAGCTAATTGAACAGTAGCCTGAAGGTATGAAACAAGACCCTTGGAGGGAAAAAAAATCGTTTCCATGCACCCTATGCATTGCCTTTGTGCACTGTTGACACCTATGTCTTATCAGACTTGAACCTAGTTTTTTGGCACTTTTGTTGTTGCCTCCTGACTAGATCCTTGCTTGCGTTGTGTTAACTCTCAGGTGCACATCGCTTTGGATAAAAGTGTCTGCTAAATGAAATTGTAAATTATAAAAAAGTAGAGTCACAACACAATGTATCAAATGCTAACTCAGCTTAAACAACCTCTCTCTGTAAAGTACTGTATATAAATGTTAAATGGTAAATGTACTGCATTTTATACAGCACTTGTCTAGTCTACCGACCACTCAAATAATTTTTTTACAATGTATGCCTCACATTGACCCATTCCCACACATTCATACACTGATGAGGTTCCTCAGAGCAAATAAAAAGATATTAATTTGCATTCTCTTCACACATTTCTGTCCATTCAAATCACCCTGGTCTAAATTGGAATAAACTGTAGTCAAGTCAAGTCAATTTTATTTGTATAGCCCAATATCACAAATTACAAATTTGCCTCAGTGGGCTTTACAGCAATACAACATCCTGTCCTTAGACCCTCGCATCGGATATGGAACAACTCCCTAAAAAAAACCTCTTTAACAGGGAGAAAAAATAGGAAGAAACCTGAGGGAGGGCAACAGAGGACAGATCTCTCTCCCAAGATGGACAGATGTGTAATGGATGTTGTGTGTACAGAATAAAACACAATTTACAGAATACAGCATTGAAAGAGGATAACAGAATTATAGTGGAATTATAAGATATATGAAGAACATGATGAGGAGGATGCCAAGCAGTGTCCAGATGCCACCAGAACAGCCTAGGACCTGAGCCACGTGACCACTATCACCATGTAGACCTGCCAGGAGGACAGAATACACACGCATACAGGGGAAACTCACATCACACCATTCACATACATGGGAGAAGAGAAAAGGAAAACAAATACACTAGTCATACATTGGAGTGAGAGAAAGATATAACATTGAAACAGGATAACAAAATTATATAGATTTATAACATGTATAAAAAATGTGATGAGGATGACAAGCAGTGTCCAGGTTGCTACCACCATCACCATGGAGACCTGAGAGGAGGACAGACTACACGTGTGCATGGGGGAGACTCACATCACGTCTTTCACATCCACAGCAGAAGAGAAAGGAGAAGACATCATTCAGCGAGAGAGAAAAGACGTGAGAGAAGAGAACAGTTTGCAATAGTCAATAATATATACTCTATAATCTTGTTGGCAGAACAGTGCTTGGTAAATTCATTGAGACAGGAACCGACCCGCCATGCATTACAGGCCATGAAGTACTCAATTTAAAGGCAACTAATTGTAGGTTAAGGCAAAAAGATAAGTTTTAAATGGATTTAAAGGACTCAACAGATTCTGATTGTCTGATGGCAGCAGGCAAGTTTTATTCCGCAAGAACAGGGCCTGATAGGAAAAGGCCCTGCCGCTTGCTGACTCCTTTTTAACTTTGGATACACACAGGAACCCTGTATTTTGAGAGTGAGGAGCTCAAGATGATGATGTGGCAAGCCCATTTAAGATTTTATAAGTTAGCAGAAGCACCTTGAAGTCAGATTTAACATGGACAGGAAGCCAATGATAAGAGGCAAGAATTTGTGTAATATGGTCAAATTTTCTAGTTTTAGTTAGAATTCTACTGCTGGGATAGCCTCCATCATCCCCGTGACCCTGAGAGCAGGGTAAGTGGTTTGAATAATGGATGGATTAGTTCGGATTCTAGCTGCAGCATTTTGAACCATCTGAAGACTTTCAGTACTAGCATGTGGCAGGCCTGAAAACAGAACATTACAGAAATCAAGTCTGGATGAAACAAATGCATGTATTAGAGTCTTTGTGTCAGCCACTGACGGGAAAGACTGAATTTTAGCTATGTTATGTAAGTGAAAAAATGTAGTCTTGGTGATTTCTCTAATGTGCTTATCAAAGGAAAGGCTGGGATCAAACGTAACACCAAGATTTTTTGCTGCCATACTATGTGAAATCACAGAGTTGTCCATTTTTATTGTTACTTGATCAAATTGGTGTCTATGTCTAGCAGGGCCAACGACCAGCATCTCAGTTTTATCTGAATTTAAAAGCAGAAAATTTAGTGACATCCAATTTTTCACAGCAGCCATGCAGGCCTCTAAATTAATCATTTGAGTATGATCATCAGCCCTTATAGGCACATACAGCTGAGTGTCATCCGCATTGCAATGGAAATATATTCCATGACTGTGTATAATTTGGCCAAGAGGTGAAATATAAAATGTAGATGGCCAAGAACCGAGCCCTGAGGTACGCCATATTTAACATCAAAGAATTTTGATGTAATATCATTATAGTAAGAGACACTGTGGTCTTCCAGATAAGTAGGACTTAAGCCAAGAGAGAGCTAATACAGAGACACCAAAATTACAATGTATTCTTTCTAATAGTATACAGCGATCACTGGTGTCAAAGGCTGCACTGAAGTCCACTAGTAGAAGCACAGAGGTGAAATCAGAGTCCATAACAGGTAGAAGATCCGTATCCACTCTGGTCAGAGCAGTCTCAGTGGAGTGACAGGCCCTGAAAGCTGATTGAAAAGGTTCATATAGATATTTTTTCTGCTATATGGGTTGAAAGTTCTTGATACACAACTCGCTCTAGTACTTCAGAAAAGGATGGCAGCTTGGAAGACTGGAAGACAGAAAGGAAGACTGTAATGTATTCTGTAAATTATGTAAACACAACATTCATTGCACGTTGTCCATCTTGGGAGAGAGATCTCCCCTCTGTTGCTCTCCCTGAGGTTTCTTCCTATTTTTTTCTCCCTGTTAAAGGTTTTTTTTTTTTTTAGGGAGTTGTTTCTTATTCGATGCGAGGGTCTAAGGACAGGATGTTGTGTTGCTGTAAAGCTCCTTGAGGCAAATTTGTAATTTGTGATATTGGGCTCTACAAATAAAATTGACTTGACTTGACTTGACAACTACTGTTAGCATTGAGAACATGGAACTATTTGTACATGATTTTAATTCATATTTGTTTTCTTTCCGCTCATCACAAGGTTATAGCTCTGTGAGTGTGTGTGTGTGTGTGTGTGTGTGTGTGTGTGTGTGTGTGTGTGTGTGTGTGTGTGTGTGTGTGTGTGTCAGTGGCAAATTCTTGAATATTGTGCCCCTCTGGCTGAACTACATTCCAAATGAAAACCTAAACAAAAATATTGTCAAAGTATATATGAAGTACACTTTTTTCTTGTTTTATATGGTTCTTGATAGCTGTGAAATGACTAAATAACACCATTGTCTTCCTTAGAGCTCCCAAACCATTATAGAGTTCATTGCGGTCACTACAAACAGCAGTTATGGGATACTGTTTGTAAATAGTGTTGAAACATTACCTGAAAAGAAGTAGCGATTTTGGCAGACATACTGCAATACAACCGATAGCTGTGCTTTGTTGGTTGTGTCAGTGGTCTCGTCGACTTGTACGGACACGGAAGGGGCTGCATTTACCTCATCTTGAATGTTCTGTTGAAGAGTGTCACTTATTGCCAAGATATGGTGGTTTTGAATACAGTCTGATGTTCCGGAAAACACTGAGGAAACTTCAAGACGTGGCGCCAACTGCTGGTCTTTCTGCGCAATAAGGTTTAAGAGTTCCACATAGTTTCCCCGGTTTGATGAGCCAGTGCTTCCCTTGTTTCCCTGAAGGCTAATTCCTGTTTCCCTAAGTAGCAAGTAGGATGTATCAAGTCCTTCAGAATCTCACAATTTTCCCTCACCTTTGCGTTGTGCGCGGAGACTTGCTGTTTGTTAGCCTCGTTTAAAGTTAAGTTGATTGGAGTGCAGTTTCTTGAGGTTTTCAATGCTATTTGATGTTGAATGTGTGAACTGGACTGCTCGTGCTTGACTAGTGCTGCAGGCAGGTTGTTCAGGTCACAGTAGCCAGCACCAACCCATACGTTGTCCCGCTCTCTGGAAAACAGCAAACAAGGGAAGCAGTACAGCCTGCTGGTGGTAGCATCGGAGCTGCATAGACACTCTTTCCTTATGTACCACTCCGGCTGGAATGATCGGATGATTTTCTGCCCTTTACGCTGATGGAGGTCAGGGAGAGCTGGTGTAGGCCTGCCTTGCTTGATGACAGGTAATTTTTGCTTGTAATCCAGTTTATTAAAACTCTGAAGATGAACAATGGTCGACATTACTGATTTCGTTCTGAAGCGTAGCCAAGCTGCTCAAAATCAAATGAGCTAGCTTGCTTTATTGATAGCACAAATAGCTTTGATATTGTAGCAATTAAGCACCTTGATGGCTCTTATTGGCTTGCACTCCTGCCATAAGCAGTGCCTTTTCTCGTCTGTTGATTTTGCTTTAAGATTCGCAATACAATACACATGCGCAAACTCTGAAATTCATAACAACAACGGCAAACCCGAGAAAAGTAGAGCCTACCCTTCCCACTGAAAAAGTAGGTGAGCTTGTGCGCTATACGGCATTTCGCTCTTAGAAGTTTAAGGACTTAAGAAGGACAAGGACATAAAAATATCATCAAAAATATGTTATAACACAGCATACTTATAACTACAGTGAGGTTTTGATATGTTGTTATCAATTTGTTTTATGATTATTTTGATTAAATTATCACAGGGGAGGCACTGCCTACCCTGCCTGCACGTCATTGGTGAGTGTGTGGGGGGGGGGGGGGAGTGAGAGAGAGAGAGAGAGAGAGAGAGAGAGAGAGAGAGAGAGAGAGAGAGAGAGAGAGAGAGAGAGAGAGAGAGAGAGAGAGAGAGAGAGAGAGAGAGAGAACGTATCAATGTGTGTCGAGCTCACGCTTGGCTGGAGCCTACAGGACTGCTGTTCAGTGATACTCTGCTTATCTGCTTTGTCCACCATTTGCTAGCACATGGAAGACTTCCTATCTGGCTCCAGGGAATTAAGGCTGGAGGGGGACACAGCCTAAACGGCTCACAAATATACTATACACCCACACGGCACATGTGCAAAAGTACTTATGCACACACATACTCAGGGTGCAAACTACAGGGGAACCGGTTGGAGCTTGGTTCCTCTTAATAAGACATGAGCTCCCCTGAAAAGATGATTTGTGAAGAAAAAAAAATTTGGGGGGAGGTCTCTAAAATATTGACAGTATGCTATTTTTGCCATGTATTTCCATTTTTCTGTCTCTTCATCATCATGGATCATGTGTAAAATTAGGCTACTATTGATGTATGATTCGTGCATGAGGGGGACTGATCACTAATTCACTTTAATAAAGATACCGGCTTGCAAGCTATCCTTGCCATCATCCATCGGAGCGTGGCGGCACAACAACTCACTTTAACACAAAGATCAGAAAAACGTTCTTAGTCCCACTCAGTCTGTGTGCTGAATCACCATTATTCTTGTCTATGTTTTGTAGTCAGCATTTACCAAAAAATCTAAGCCAGCCGACTCTGCAGAGCAACCAGAGCCAGAGGCCTCTGTGGTTGCATGCTGTCGCTGCCCATCTTTCAGCACAGGTTGAAAACTCACCTCTTTAAGAACTACTACCCTGTTACTTGTTCTTAGCACTTGTTGTATTCACTCATTAAAAAAAAAAAAGTATCTTTCTTGCACTTTTACTTTAGCACCGGTTTTGCTCTTAGATGCTTGTTTAGATGCACTTATGACCTCTGGTGACTAGTAGTTCTCCTGATTTCCTACATTAAATGCACTTATTGTAAGTCGCTTTGGATAAAAGCGTCGGCTAAATGACTGTAATGTAATGTAATGTTGCTTCAGTTTTAAGGTAAAGGCTATTACCATTAGACCTTTTTCACAGCAGCTATTTTGACATGAAATAGTAGGTAAATACAGGTGTTACTAGTCACATTAATTAATGATCTGCACCAAAATAGAACAGAACCTTCATTAATGTCATTAATAACTGTATTTATCTACTATTTCATGGCAAAATGGCTGCCATAAAAAAGGTCTATTAACTGTATTATTCACTGTTAGCACTGGATTAATTGTACGTGATGGGTGTTGATGAGGACTAGATCCCTCTTAGGCAGCCTGGCCTACATATATTTGTTGGTATATATAATGCTCGTGCATGTGTGTGTTGTTTTAGGCTGGTTTGTTGATAATGTGACGCTTGCATTTGATGTCTTCATTGTGCCGAGAAATTATTGTGCTCCTCTGTATGTGATGGGTAAATTCAGCCGTTGTTAATGAGGACTCGATCCGTTGTAGGCAGCCTGGCGTGCTGTTTTTGACTTAATGCTCATAATTTGTGTTTTGTTATTTGACCTATCCATGTCTTATTTGTACTGGAAAACTATAGAATGTAGCACATCAGTGTGCAGAGTATACTGTGTCCTGCTTTAGTTGGCCGTATTGTATCATACAGTGATGTTTGGTTTTGATGCCAGTATGGAGGTCTGATGTGGTGCTGACATAAAGCAAGTAGGCCTACATGCTTGCAGTTATGAATGTATCTTTGCAATAAGTCACAGTCAGTCCTCTGTTTGAGGCATGCGCAGCCCCCCCCCCCCCCCCGCCCGGTGAAAAAAGTGACCTCCTCCAAAAGCCATGGTATAGTCCGCACACTGCACATACTCACAAACATACATACACGTGGACACAAACACACAGAAATCTTTGTGCATGCACATTCTGCAAACTTTAGTGTCAAAGTCAAGATTATGCATACTGATATCGTGCAACATGCAACACAATCCAAACCAATTATACCCCCCTTTGACTCCCCTCCAACCAATATGCACACATGTAAGTATGCATGAACACACACACACACACGCACACACGCACACACACACACACACACAGCCCAACTTTTATTGAACAAGAATCCAATTACTTAACCCAGCTTCAGGTTCTGTACCCTCTTCGCTTCTCCACCTTGACAAGACTGCCTTAATATCTGCTGACAGCCTACGTCCAACATACATATATACACACTCACATACACATGGGAACACACACAAACACACAGACGCACACATACACACACACACACAACCACGCAGCTGACCCCTTATAAGAGTCTGATTAAATGAAAAGTGTGATGCCCATCTCTCTATCCCAGGGCCAATGAATACCAATGAGAGACACATATCACGACCCTTTTCTCAGTACGTGTGTATGTGTGCGCGCGCACACACATGCAATTGAGAAGAGTGAGCACAAGAGTCGAAGAGAGAGCTTCCACCTTCATGCATTTCAAAAGACATGTGGAGCTTGGTGGTATTTGCGGCTTTTCCCTGTTTCTTACCTCCCATGTTCACGTATCATCATGTCATCCTACTGTACTCTTTATTGGATCTCCTGTTAAGACCGGTAATAAAGAGGACCCCCATAATTACATTTACTCTAGCAGGACCTGGGGACCTTTTCTTATTTAGCTAAAACCTTTTACCTTGATGGTAATAATAAAATAAAGTACTACATAAAAAGTTCAAGCATAGTTGCCCAAGTGGTTTAACGGTAAAAATACATTAAAAAAATATTGCAAAAGTTACAAGAAAGTATCAAATAAAGTAAAATGACTAAAAATGAATAAATAAAATAGCATCAAATAATGTAGAAACAAAACAAAACAATTTATTAGTTGGAAAATACAGTAAAAGTAAGGGATCTAAAAAGAAGATACTGATTTGGCTAAGCTCATCTGGGTGGTCACTCCAGAGACTATAGGGATCTTTGGTGGGAGAAATCTGAGTTGCGTTCACATTAGCAAACAAAGTCAAATGTTCGCGGACATTTTCAAGCAGTTGTTTGTTTGCTTTGAGTTCACTGGCAACGTTTGTGAACACATAAATGGTCGGAGGAGATAGTTCCTGGCACACAACTTGGACTACTACAATCAGGCTTAAAGATTTTAAACGTTTTAATACAGGCCTATATCTGAAATAGTTACTTCAGTTGTACTCCTCCGCATCCCGAAAGTGTGACCTTGTAGTGGACTTATGGACATAATTCACCATAGCTTGTTGTTTGGGGAGCACATTCAGGGGGGCAGCCGGGAACGGGTCTGACAGGACACGGAAGCGGGGCGGGCTAAGCTAACTGCTAGCCCATGCAGACTGGCAGTTCCGATACCACCGAGGGCGGTCTGGCGGCGGCCTCGCCTGGCATTGACTGTGGTGATTTTGGTGTCGTCGTGTGGAGTGCAGGGAGGGGTGTTGTGGGTGTCTGGCTGGGAGAGCTGGCGTTGAATCGGCTGGGGGAGCCTGGTCTGTTGCGTCCTGTTGGCCCAAGGACCATGGCCCCTGCCTGGAGCTGCGCCCGAGGAGGAAGCACCAAGGGCAATCTGTCAGGATGCGGAAGCGGCGCAGGCTAAGCTAACTGCTAGGTCATGCAGACCGGCAGCTCTGACAGTCATCCTGGTTGGCGTTCGTTCCCTTGGACGGTGATTTTTTTTTGTTGGATATATGTGTTAGTTTGGATATGTGTGTTCTTGAAGTTCTAGTTTTTGGACATGTGTTTTTGTCTTTGTGTTGCACTACTGTGGCTGGGGGAAACGATATTTGAAATGACAAATAAAGTGATCCCGAACCACCGCAGCCGGGACGCGAACCCGGGTCTCGCGCACCACGGGCAACTATGTTAACCAGTTGACTAAAGGTTCCGACCTGTTAGCCAAGGTCCAGCGAGTCTACTCATCCATGGTCGTTACACTACCCCCCTCCTTCAGGAAGTGCATCCTCGCGCTTCAGCGTATCAGCTCCCTCGCATCTCTGGGCGCACGCTCTTCCGATGGCCTCGCGATCTCACCATCTCACTTCTGACACCAATGTAGCGAATTCAGGGGAGCAGCCGGGAACCGCCACCACCGGGACGCAAACCCGGGTCTGCTGCACCACGGGCGACTATGATAACCAGTCAACTAAAGGGTTAGCCAAGGGCCAGCGAGTCTAGTCATTCATGGTCGTTACATTTACATTTTAAATGTGGACTCTTTACACAAAAACGTTCGAATGTGAAAGTTCAAAGTAAACCCATACGCCTCGAATGTTCGCCTCAGTTTGCCGAGTTTGACCACACCTGGTCACCTTTATTCTAAAACCTAGAGTTCATGTAGCTACATGGGTATAAACAGTCTAAATATTGCTTCAGGCTGATCTAATCAAGCTTTAAAGTTAATACACTCATACTCACTTAATTCAATTCAGGGTGACAGGATAGTGAAATCTTAAAATAGATGCTGCACAAAACAGAAATCTGGAGAAAAACATTGCAGAATCGGCCTGATGAAAATGTCACTTTGTGCAAGTGAAAGCTCCAACTCTGCAGTTTTTCAGCAATTCTGGATGATGCAAGAATATAGAGTAAAAATAGTTTAAACAAAATGGGAATGAATCTTTACTGACTTTCTACAGATTTCTCAGGGATGAACATGGCTTAATTTGGAAACTACACAGTGCGTCTAAGCTCAAGTTATGTCCAAATTTTGCCATCAAGTTACCGGCGGTTATTAGCAGACTTGGAACCTAGTTTTTCTGAACAAAATTCAGAGGAGCTTTGGGGCCAATGACACTAAATCTGATTTATTGTTCATTTTCAGAACATACCACTAGCTATGTTTCCATCCATATGTATCACAAATTGTAAGCCAAATTTTGGTAACACTTTAGTATGGGGAACGTAGTCACCATTAATTAGGTGCTTATTAGCATGCAAATTAGCAACATATTGGCTCTTAATTGGTCATTATTACGTACTCATTAATGCCTTATTCTGCATGGCCTTATTATACAACCAGTAAGCCATTAACTATGAGTTTTCCCTCTATAACCTCAGAATTATTGCTTATTAGTAGTACCATCTCAATATGCTTTGCTTAGTATGGACTTTATAAGGTGGTAGTACCACAAGAAGAGTTATTCTCCCTTACTAACACTTAATGAATATGATCTGTTCTTACATAACAAAACACAAAACTACAAGTGTTAATAGTGTTAAATTACTGTAAATTAAGTTTTTGTTACTTAGAATATGTTCCCCATACTAAAGTGACATCTTGATCATTACTAATTCACTAGTAATTAAGTTTTTTTATGTTCCCCATACTAAAGTGTTACCCAAATTTTATAAAGTCGGTAAAAGAAAATGCTAACTGCTGTGTGTTTCCAATCAATGTCTGTTTATCCCAAAATGAATAAATAAATAAATTCTGTGTGAATGACACGACAAGACTACGCCATCAAAACAGCGCCAATAATGGGTTGCTTTGCAACAACAACTGACAACTGCTGGTAAACGCTTAACTCAAGGGAGAAAACATGCAGCTGTAGTTGCTATAGAAGGAGTTGTAATTTTCACTCTTAATTCCTGCTAAATCAAGTTATTTCTTTAATGCTTTCCATCTAAAATGGCATTGATATTTTTTTATTTCAATTGACTCAAGGAACATTTTAAATTCGTTTACTTGCCCAAAACGTATCATGTGGCTTCAACGTCCATCATAACTGTTTATGGTCAAGTGCTGTCACACAGCGTGACTCTGCTCTACCTCACCATTTAATCTAAAAATCCATTTCCATCACCCTTGATCAAATTTTATCTTTATTAAAACTTTAACTTTTCCTCCTTAAGCAAATATTAAAAACTTTTTTTGCTTTATTTAGCTGTGTTTTTTTAAAAATTATTATTATTATTATTATGGCATTTCCATTTGTTTTTTATTAGGTGCAACTTCAAATTTAGCAGAAAACCACGCTGATGGAAATGATGGCCTAATAACGCATAGCGGTAGGGAGAATTTCACAATATGGAATTAAACTACTAGCTTAGCTACATTTTGAAGCAGTTTGCTCGTATTTCAGTGCGAATTTAGATATTGATTTTGTAGTTTAAAAACTTTACTCTAAATACTTTACTAGAAATCCAGCCACTGAGGATGCACAAGCCAGTGCATTCTTAGCGCCGCTCCAAAGCCCGGATAAATGGGGAGGGTTGCGTCAGGAAGGGTATCTGGCATTAAACCTTTGCCAAATCAAATATGTGGCTCATAAGTCAGATTTCCATAGTTGAGGCCCGGGTTACCAATGACCACCACCGGTACTGTTGGCCATCAGGGTGCCAGTGGAAACTATATTACTGTAGGGCAAAGGAGAAGACGATGGGGAAAGTGTGCCCAGAGGCAGTGGGAGAGGAGGAAGGGTAAGAGTGTGGGGGTCAGAGTCAGAACTTTGAATGTTGGTACTATGACTGGTAAAGGGAGAGAGCTGGTTGATATGACAGAGAGAAGAAAGGTAGATATACTGTGTGTGCTAGAGACCGGGTGGAAGGGGAGTAAGGCCAGGAGCATCAGAGCTGGGTTCAAACCAGTAACGTGCAGTGAGGTCCATGGCTGGGTTGGCAGTGAACTATATTTATTTGCGCCAGAGAGAGGCACAAGCAGACTGTGCCTCAGCAGCCTGCATTCACAAATGCTAACTTTGGGAGCAAGCCATCCTGAAAAAGGCATGCCTTTTATTGATAAAACAACAAGTTTTACAAGATTTTTTTTTAAATTATTTTTTAGGACAATCTTAACAAATTAAAGTTAATAAATAAATAAATAAATATTTTTGTAACTATCATGATATTTCTTTTTTTTTTATTATTATTAGCCTGGGTGAGGCAATGCCTACCCTGCCTCCCCTGACTGCACATCACTGGTTCAAACTCTTCTACTATGGTGCAAATTTGAGGAGAAATGGGGAAGGGGTAATTCTGAAGGAAGAGTATGTTAAGAGTGAGTTGGAGGTGAAGAGAGTGTCAGACAGAGTGATGAGTATGAAGCTAGAAATCGAGGGTGCATTGATGAATGTTATTAGCGCATATGCCCTGCAAGTTCGGTGTGAGATGGAAGAGAAAGAAGACTCCTGGTGAGTCGGATGAAGTGGTGGAGAGTGTACCCAAGGAGGAGAGAGTGGCAGTTGGACTTCAATAGGTGCAATTGATTGCATATTGGTGAAGGGAACAGGTGATGACAAGGTGATGGGCAGGTATGGTGTCAAGGTGAGGAATGTGGAAGGACAGATGGTGGTGGGTTTTGCAAAAAGATGGAAATGGCTGTGGTGAATACATATTTCAAGAAGAGGGAGGAATACAGGGTGACATATAAGAGTGGAGGAAAGTGCACACAAGTGGACTATATCTTATGTAGGAGTTGTGATCTGAAAGGGATTGGAGACTGCAAGGTAGTGACAGGGGAGACGTAGCTAGGCAGCATCAGATGGTGGTCTGTAGGATGACTTTGGAGATCAAGAAGAGGAAGAGAGTGAAGGCAGAGCCAAGGATCAAATGGTGGAAATTGAAGATGGAAGACTGTTGTGTGGAGTTCAGGGAGGAGTTAAGACAGGCACTGGGTGGTAGTGAAGAGCTGCCGTATGGCTGGGCAGGCACTGCAGAAATAGTGAGGCAGACAGTTAGGAAGGTACTTGATGTGCCATCTGGACAGAGGAAGGAGACTTGGTGGTGGAATTAGGAAGTACAGCAAAGTATACAGAGAAAGATGATGGCTAAGAAGAAGTGAGATAGTCAGAGAGATAAAGAAAGTAGACAGCAGTACAAGGAGATGTGATGTAAAGTGAAGAAAGAGGTGGTGAAGGCAAAGGAAAAGGCATATGGTGAGTTGTATGAGAGGTTAGACACTAACGAAGGAGAAAAGGACTTGTACCGATTAGCTAGACAGAGGGACCAAGCTGGGAAAAATGTGCAGCAGGTTAGGGCGATCAAGGATAGAGATGGAAATTTGCTGATGAACGACGACAGTGTGTTGAGAAGGTGGAAGAAGTACTTTGAGGGGCTGATGAATGAAGAAAATTAGAGAGAGAAGATTGGATGATGTGGGGATAGTGAACCAGGAAGTGCGGTCGATTAGCAAGGAGGAAGTGAGGGCAGCTATGAAGAGGATGACGATTGGAAAGGCGGTTGGTTGGTCCAGATGACATACCTGTGGAGGCATTGAGATGTTTAGGAGAGATGGCAGTGGAGTTTTTAACTAGATTGTTAAACACAATCTTGGAAAGTAAGAGGATGCCTGAGGAGTGGAGAAGAAGCACACTGGTACCGATTTTCAAGAACAAGGGAGATGTGCAGAACTGTAGCAACTACAGAGGCATAAAGTTGATCAGCCACAGCATGAAGATATAGGAAAGAATAGTAGAAGCTAGGTTAAGAGGAGGGGTGACGATTAGCGAGCAGCAGTATGGTTTCATGCCATGGAAGAGCACTACAGATGCAATGTTTGCTTTAAGAATGTTGATGGAGAAGTATAGAGAAGGCCAGAAGGAATTACATTCTGTCTTTGTGGATTTAGAGAAAGCATACGACAGGGTGCCGAGAGAGGAGGTGTGGTATTGTATGAAGAAGTTGGGAGTGGCAAAGAAGTATGTAGGAGTGGTGCAGGATATGTATGAGCAGTGATTAAAGTGGGCCGGAGCTACCTGGATCCCGACACCGGCACTTCCCCTCCTCCCCCAAGTCAACCGGAGCTGAGATCCGGCACTCTGTAGACAGGAGTAATTTCAACCTTTTTGTCACAGTAAAATTTAAAACAAAAAACATGATGCAGCCAATTCACAAGCATTACAAAATAAATCGCAAATAAAGTCGTTCTTCTATTTTTATACTACTTTACTTTTTCTAAAAGTTTGAATGATATCGCGTCCTAACGTGACCCGCACCTGCCTGCTGTCTGGCTTCACCAGACTTGACATCAAAAGAGACTGGCTTCACACTCACGGGTCAGGGTCAGTTCACCGCACCAGGCAGACAAGACTCGAGAGAGCGTCAACCTGCTACCTGCACTATTATCTTGGATTGGGGGGCATAAAGAGTGAGTATCTTCAGTGTATTTCCAATAGTATTTCCAATAGTTTTGTCTAGCTCTGCTGTGGTTTTCATTCAAGTTACTAACGTTAGCGAACGTAACGTTAGCTAGCTAGCTAACTAGCTATCTTCCACCTGGTAACGTTGCTAGCTAGTTGCTGACGTTGCTGGCTAGTTGTTTGAATGCTGCTAGGCAAGCTAACTATCGGTAGCGTCCGGTAACGTTACCGGTAGCTAGCTAGTTATGTTTGTCCAACCTTAGCTCTGGCCATGCAATATTTTCATTCGAATAACTAACTAGCTAGCAAATGTTAGCTACCGGTAGCTATTATTAGCTTGTTTCAGCATTCAATTTTTATTGCTGAAAAACTGGTTTGTTTTATATTATGATTGGAATTGGAACATTAAATGTTGTGATGACTATTAGTAAATTCATGAAGTCTGTTCAGTGGCACTTTCAACTAATACAAAAGACTGATTAAAATGCATTTCAATTTTTAAATTGAACATGTAGCCAGTGATTTATTGAGCATGTAGTGTGTGTGTGTGTGTGCATGTGCTCGTAGGGTTAATTTCCTGATTTGAGACGCAGTATTGGGGCCGACTATCACTCCCGCACTTTTGCCCACCTCTCTAATACAGAGATCCCCCACTTACCAAATCCCACTTTAACCCCTGTGTATGAGGGTAGTGTGACAGTAGTGAAGTGTGCGGTTGGAGTGACAGATGGGTTCAAGGGGGAGTTTGGATTATATCAAAGATCGACTCTGAGCCCTTTCTTGTTTGCAATGGTGATGGACAGGTTGACGGACGAGATCAGGCAGGAGTCTCCGTGGACTATGATGTTCACAGATGACATTGTGATCTGTTTTGAGAATAGGGTGCAGGTTGAGAAGAACTTGGAGAGGTGGAGGTATGCATTAGAGAGAAGAGGAATGAAAGTCAGTAGGAGCAACACGGAATACCTATGCATGAATGAGAGGGAGGACAGCAGAATGGTGAGGATGCAAGGAATAGAGGTGACAAAGGTGTATGAGTTTAAATACTCATGGTCAACTGTTCAAAGTAACGGGGAGTGCAGGAGACAGGTGAAGAAGAGAGTGCAGGCAGGGTGGAGTGGGTGGAGAAAAGTGTCAGGAGTGATTTGCGACAGAAGGGTACCAGCAAGAGTTAAAGGGAAGGTTTACAAGATGGCTGTGAGACCAGCTATGTTGTATGGTTTGGAGACAGTGGCACTGATGAAAAGACAGGAGGCGCAGCTGGAGGTGGCAGAGTTGAAGATGTTAAGATTTTCACTGGGAGTGACAAAGAGGGGCAGAATTAGGAATAATTATATTAGAGGGACCGCTCAAGTTGGACAGTTTAGAGGCAAAGCAAGGGAGGCAAGACTGAGATGGTTTGGACATGGGTGGAGGAGAGATGCTGGGTATATTGGGAGAAGGATGCTGAATAAGGAGCTGCCAGGGAAGAGGAAAAGAGGAAGGCCAAAGAGGAGGTGTATGAATCTGGTGAGGGAGGACATGCAGGTGGCTGGTGTGACAGAGGAAGATGACGAGATGGAAACAGATGATCCAATGTGGTGACCCCTAATGGGTGCAGCCAAAAGTAGCTGTGGAATATTTTACTGTAATTTTGAAGTGTAGTTAACTACAAGAACTTTGCATACACATACACACATAAATACACACATAAAATACTTGCAGACAAAAGCAGACACAGACTCAGGCAGACAGACACACAGTCAGACATACAGATATTGGCAGGAAAAGAGAAAATGAAAAAGGATGGTAGTGAGAGAGAATCCCTGACGGATCCCTTCTGCTTTGAGAATGGCGAATAAGCTACACACAAAAACAGCATACTATAAAGAAAACATGCATATAAATGCAAAAAAATGTTCAAAACAATAAATTGCAGTGACAAACACACTCATAAACATACATACACACAAAAAATGTTTTACTGAATGATTTAGTTTTTTCTTTAAAAGGAAAAAAAACAAATACAGTAAAAAAAAAGCACTAAGCAAGTCACAGATAATAAGCTGAGCTGTATTGTTTGCAGTCATGTGACTTGGTCCATGCATCTCAGAAGCCCCTGCTCCGGTCTTGGCACACCAGTTCTCCCAATTAAACTACTGCTTCCTGTTTGCACTGGCCAATCATGATCCAATGCCTCATGCATACCTGTGGGGTCTACCTTTAGAGGCGTTTTCTTGTAAAGCCTTCACTTCCTTGCCGGTTGTCATCAGTGGTTTTGCATTGTTGTGGTTAGTCCTTTTTAGTGTAACCGCTTTGATTGGGAAAGGGCTGAGCTTGTTTGGGGTACCTTGTTCATTTTCCGCCACACTGTTCAATATGCTGTAGTTAAGAGGTGAGTGCCACTTGGGTATTTATATTTTTTAGGCAAGCTTGTTAGATTGTTCTTTTGTTTTACAGTTAGATTTCTAAAACACAAGGTAATGTTCTGTTTTTGTTATATTGATTTCTTTCCCTTGACTCACCATCTCTTTGGCCTTTCCCCCCCTCTCCTCATTTTATTTTAAGGGAGAACTAAAAGAATAATGGTGCACTGCGCACCTCGGCACATGGTAAATAAAAGTTGCTGTTCAGTTTAGCTTTGAGTTATATGGTGTTTGCCTCAGCTATTGTTAAGTTGTTGTTTTATGCCCCATATACCACCCATGACTTTAGAGTGTTCAGGGATGTAACTGCGTCATCAGCATAGCAATGACAAAATGTTCATGGATGGCATGACCATGGCATAGCATGTAAATACAAACATGGAAAACGTGACCAGACCTTAAACTGAACCTTGAGGGACTCTACATCTAATGGACCAACTAAGACGTTTTGAACAGTTATCTTGATCAGCTGCTTTGAGGTTGGTCTCGCTGCTTAATTGTTCTAAAACCAAATGAGAATTTCTTGCTTGCATATCTTTCTTTAAGAAAACCCATATCTCTTCCTCCGTGGCAGCTCCTGGGAGGCCACAGATAATAAGTCAGCTACTTATACTAGATTACTGGTAAACAGAGAATCTGGCGTTGAGTCTTTTCAGATCCTTTAGAGAGGCCATTTGAGTTCATGTGGCCTGATTTGCTTACAGTGATGTATAGCTGATAAAGGACAGACATTTCAAATCATTAGTTTAGCTGAAATCAGCCAAACTACTATTCTTACTCCATATGTTAGTATTCCGTTTCTTCTTCTTCTGCCTGTTTTTCTAGCGCTAACCCCATCCACCCGATACAAGACAGAACAGTTCCAACTTCACATGATAAATAAATCACAGTAGTACCTATTGAGCTATCTTGTGGGGAATTAAAAAATTTTATAGAAATTAGTGAAATTAGAATTTAAAAACTAAAAATAGCCCGTTTATTCAATGGGGGCAGTACATCAATTCAATTCAATTAAATGTCATTTAAAACAATGTGCAGGGACATGTAAAAACAAAACGAGGGAACGTCATCTGAATAAAACGTACAATATACCAGACTGAGCTGCATGACCAGCTGATCAATTACATACATGTGTGTATAAATACATACAGACAAGTTAGAATCTTTTTCAGAAATTAACATTTTATGATATACAAATGAGGTAATATGCATATGCATACGCTGTTACAGACGGGCCACAGCAATACAATAGAGCATACCTACTCAAGCAAAACACAGACATGCAGACAAGCGGAGCTACACACACACACACACACACACACACAGACAAAACCATTGTGTGGGAAATCAGTCTAAAGCAACAGTTACCAGACACACACAAACACTTATACTAACTTGACCAAGGTTAGTCATGTGACCCCTCACATGACCCCGACCAGTGATGAGTAACTGTTCCAGTGAGTGATGTCACGAGGTCATGCCCACTTCCAAGCAGTTTCATTTCACCCAAGTTAGTCAAGTGACCCCTTTTCAGATCCACTTCTCCAATGTGACCCAGAATTTAAAACGAATAATAAAAACAGAATTATATGGAACAACCAAACTAGCAATTCCTAGAACTCATGCTTTTTCTAATTATATGTATTGACCTCCCACTGCTTAACACACCCACACAAATATTCACGCATATACAAGAACACAAACACATAAACCAAGGGCTCACACACGCTTTCACTATATTATGCAGGTTGCTCACATGTGCAACTGTAAACAAAGAAATAATAAAAGAGAATATCACTGTGTCTTCCTATCCTCAGCGGCCCGTGAGGATTTGCGATGATTACCCGCAAATGCAATTATGTGTGGAGCAACAGGAATTCCAATGACACCTAATATTATACGCAGCGGTCCCAAACACCGTTATGCAATTAAAGAGTAACAATCCAAGCACATTTCTATTTGCACAGGACCTCGACAGACACAAGCTACCACACATCCATTTAGCTACAGCAGTAAGAATGACCGCTGATAGTATTTACTTTTGGAAATGAAAAATGCGCGGACAGTCGTTTTCTTTGTTTTTTTTGTGCTTTTCGTTTATGATAATATAATAACATCACATAATGCATGAGATAACCGCCCATTGCTCCAAGACAGACCACCCGATAGGCTTTGATATTGAGAAATATCAAATTGCGGTAAACAAATGACATCAACAGGGTATGCGGAAAAAATTAATGGCCTAGGGGGCAGTCCATGTATGACAATCAGGGCCTTGAAAGACGAGGAATATTGTCTGTGTGATAGAGCATACATTCCCCGACATCCCTCTCAGCTTGAGACGCCCGTGCCATGATTGGTCAGTTGTCCTGCAGGGCTGTTTGCCAAGCTTATCAGTCTGGTACAAATCAGCAAGAGAAATTGCAACGGGAACGTTTCCCCCCTTTCTCCCCTCTCTCCCCCCTTGCCGGGACCAGCCGTGGGGATTGAAGCGCTAAGAACATGGCATGTATCTCCACTTCCTCCGGTTTCTTTGACTTTACCTCTATCTGCTCTCCTCTCGCTCACCTCCTCGCGCCTAACCAGACTCACATTCCCATCCCCTCTCTCTCTTTGCGAAAATGTCCGCTCGTATCACACATTTTAAGCAGCGTTTAAATGACATTAGTATTGTATTTCAGTGATTGCAATTTACAGTATTATTCCAGCATTAGTTACACCCACTTCTGGATTGGCCCAAAGCGTAGACTTTTCTCTGAACATCTTTCTCTTTGTCACGTTCCTCTCCTATTTAACTCCCACCCGTGAAATAAGTGGATTTAATAGGTGAGATCAATGGGGAATCAGCGTTCATTGTATTCCCCCGGCAAGTCTTCTGAACCGGAACAGCTGCTACGCCTGGCATTTTGTGCACCTGGCGCCTGCGACGAGTTCGGTCCCCTTCGCTTCAAATTCAGTTTTGACAGGGGACAAGAGGGTTCACTTTGTATTATATGTGGTATTGTTTGGCGTCTCAGCATCTATTTTGCTGCCCCTGTGTGGAAAAAGGCCAAAGTGCTTAAGTGGGGACCATTACCATATTTTTATTCTGTTAATGGAATGCCTTGTCATCCCCATATTACTCCGCCACCACCCTGCCAGCCAAGTGACTGGATTAGTTAATGTCCAAAAGAGGAGGTATTTCCCAGTCCCAGTACACTCTGTGTGTGTGTGTGTGTGTGTGTGTGTGTGTGTGTGTGTGTGTGTGTGTGTGTGTGCGTGTGTGTGTGTGTGTTTGTGTTAAGAGTTCGGGATGTACATGTGTTTGCATGAGGGAGCGCCTAATGAGTTTTTCCACTTCTCACATGTGCCCCGCAGACACATTTCAGTTTACATTTGCAGTATTGAATTCATAATTGCTTGTTGGCCATATTACTTCCTGTATAATGAAATGCTTTCATAATAATCAATAAAGGAAATAGAGCAGGTCCGTTTAAGTGTTGTGGGAATAGGAGAAACCCATCAAGGGGAACCGCTGCGCTCCATTCTGCAAACTGCGATACTATCAATGAATACGGCAGTACGTGCCGCAAAGGAGCCGATCCCATTTCCAAATCTCCACTTGAGGACTACTATCTTTCCATCCTGTGACATGTAGGAGTCGAGGAAGTACGCGCGTCTGTCTGAGATATTGGAACTGGCCCTGGACCTCAGATGCCCCTACCATATCTATCAAAACCTGTTCATAGCGGATTGTGTCTACTTCAGTCAGGCCTATTTGTCTTCTTTTTGAAGCCCCGATTTGCACCAAAGATGTAATTCCATAAAAGCATGCAATCAATACCACAGAAACTGTACTCTCATCTATCATTTTTTGATAAAAAGGGGAAAAAGTGAGCTGTGCGTGCGGTACAGGGTGAGTATGCGTGTTTGTGAGTGTGCATGTGGAGTGTGTGTGTGTTCATATAAAAAAAAATATACGTCGACAAGGCAAAGAGAAGCCAGTGTCAACAGCATACATGTCTGCTCAAATGTGTGCACGCATACGCATGCACATGCACACGCACACGCACGCACACACACACACACACACACACACACACACACACACACACACACACACACACACACTTAATCAACATCTATTTAACTCCCCCACCTTAGCATCTTTGTAGTGTTCAATCAATCAATCAATCAAGCTGCATTTTATACAGCGCTTTTCTAGCTGCAACAGCCACTCAAAGCACTTTACTTTTCTGGTCAAATCTGAGTTTCAGACACCTGTTACAAGCTGTTTTCTGTACAATCACTACCTATTTCCTGTGCATAAGGCCGCCGAAATGTGATTTACAATGATTACCTTAGTCACACGAGTACTACAAAAAGATTGTAAAAAAGATTGTCTTTTTTAACACTTTTTTTTAGTGTTAAAAAAGGCATGCATGTGTGGGTAGCGTAGCAGTCTATTCTGTCGTCTACCAACACGGGGATCGCTGGTTCAAATCCCCGTGTTACCTCCGGCTTGGTTGGGTGTCCCTATAGATACAATTGGCCGTGTCTGCGGGTGGGAAGTCGGATGTGGGTGTGTGTCCTGGTCGCTGCACTAGCGCACCCTCTGGTCGGGGCGCCTGTTCGGGGGGGACTGGGGGGAATAGCGTGATCCTCCCATGCACTACGCCCCCCTGGTGAAACTCCTCACTGTCAGGTGAAAAGAAGCGGCTGGCGACTCCACATGTATCGGAGCAGGCATGTGGTAGTCTGCAGCCCTCCCCAGATTGTCAGAGGGGGTGGAGCAGCGACCGGGACGGCTCACCAGAGTAGGGTAATTGGCCAAGTACAATTGGGGAGAAAAGGGGTAAAAAAAAATCCACAAAAAAAAGAGACATGCATGTTAGGGTTAATCCTCCTTCATGTGCCCCTGAGCAAGGCAATGGAAAGAAGACCTGGAGTTGGTCCCCGCGTGCTGAAGCTGCGCACTGCTCCTATACAATAGGATGGGTAAAATGCAGAGACCAAATTCATTGTAAGAATACAATGACAAATAAAGTGGCTTTCTTCTCTCTTAAAAACATGGGTCAACCGCGACCACTGGATGGCACTGTAATGAGATGTTTCAGAGAAGGGGCAAACAATCAATTCATATGTGGTATACGGTGTCAAAAACGAGGAAATATTAATTTCTTCGCTTCTGGAAACCTTAACGTTTCCAGGAAGATATAAATACAATATCCACACAGGCGCACAAACACAGACACACGCGCACGCTCCTCATTAATCTCTTCTGTAACAGGACTCTATCCTCTGGCTCCAATATTACAGTAAATGGTGATGCTTATCTGCAAGCGGCTCTGCCCTTGAAATAGGTGCTGTTCTATTCCCAGCTAATTCCACAGCCATTAAATGGCCGGTACATTTTTCAGAGGTATATAAATTGCTATAAGCTGCAGCTTACTCTCAGCACATTGAAATACAAACACGGATATTCTCCCCCCTTTTATCTCACCCGGCCCTCTGTCTCCTTAATACCTCCACCTTCTTTCCCGTACCCTCCCTCTTCACTTCACCCCCTCCCTTCTCCTCCCCTCCCCTCTTCTCCACTCCCATATCCTAGCAAGGGAAATGAGCATGGGTCGACTTCTAGCTCGCAGCAAGGTTGAGGTAATAGCTTATTAGCAGCCAATAAACATCTGTCATTTCCATATAAGCCAACGCTCCAAACTTGTTCATAACCACTAAGACACAGACAGGGCTGGAAATCAATGGCACGTTATAACAGGGTGTCCCCTGTGCAGTATTTGATCTATCTGATTAAGGAGACGAGGAGGAGAATAGCAGAGGAGATATTCTCAACTATCTGCAGAAGCATGAGCACTCGCAGAAACTGACTGCATAAACAGTCACATCATGTTTAAAGGGAAACTTTGCCAATTTTCAATCTAATTTCTTTAACCGTAGTGGTGTCATATAATCTATACAATACTTGCCAATGTTCTTTGTATCTGCAAACAGCAAGTAAGTCAGTTTGCTATAGCAGAATTTACAAGCCTGACTGACTGAGACGTTCATTTTCTAATCTCTGCATGCCACTGAAAAACATGTGCAATGCATATTGATGTATGTATAGGATATATAGGCAAAGTAGAACAGCTCTGTTGGCAACAGAACATCAATTTCTCTGGCAAATTAATTGCATCAAAGCAGTTACAGTTTCAAAAAAAACTAGACTGACCACCAGCACTTCATGGATGTGCAGATCATTAGCAATGAAATTTCCTCCTAATAGTCTTTATTCCTGTCTTGCTTAAACGTCTTGTAATCTTGTCTTCTGTTGTGTGTGCACATTTTGAAAATCTATAGTTTGGTTGCACTTAGCTTGACATTTCACATCTCACTTTAGAGCCAAGCATTAGCCACCATTACTGGTTAATGCCCTCATCTGGTTATTGTTAATTTTGTGATGCTAATGTAACATGTTGCAGTTCACAAAAAGGGGGCGCTCTTTCCATACCGTATTACCCAGGGGAGGGTTGGGTTGTAATGGAGTACAAGTAACAGCGTTACACATTCAGAACAAAGAAATGAAGAATATGCTTTCAGCCTATGTTATGTATCTTTAACATGTACAGTAACAAATAGCCAGGGGAGACTTTTTTAGGAGCTGAAATTATAATTAATTTAGATGCAACACAGCAACAACCAGAAAGAGAGCCCGTGCTTGGCAATGGTAATTCATTTCATCAATTTTCTAAAGGGGGCCACGACTCTTGCGTTTGTAAACGTCACTACGTTCATTTCGAAGACATCATCGTGGAGAAATTGATTTAAAATGAAACGAAATGCCTCACAGTTGGGCTGTGGGTTGTACAAACCGTAAAGATGGTAAAAACAAGCATCTGCATTTATATCGCATGCTGAAAGGAAAAACTCCAGTCGAAAAACAAAGAAGACAGGCGTGGATTCATGCGATCCGTCGGGAGGACTGGAAGACGTGGTCAGAAGAGCAAATATCAAACACGAAGATTTGCGGAGAACATTTCATATGTGGTACGTATCCGTTTCTTACACAAATATTGTGATTCAACATACTGTAATGTGCATGGATAAGTAGACACATTGGCCCTTGGCTAACTGGTGGAAGACAATGCCAGTGAAGGCAGATGAAGGCTGCAACAGAGGGTGGTCCCCAATCGTCTTGGTTCTCCATGCCATTGGACTCTGACCACCCCCTGCCAAGGACCATGTGGTGGATGCAGGTGCATCAGCCACTCCATGTAAAAAGCTGTCATGCACAGGCATCCTCCCACAAGGATACCCACAAAGACCTAGAAGGAGGACAGTCATACCCACCCCCGAGTGACCGCCGATGATGATAGCAAGGGCTTTGTGTGCTGGGACAACAAACAAAGACAGGTGGTCTGACTGTCCAAGATGGGGGCAGGGCATGGCCCTGTAAGTGTCCTTTATGTTAGTATAGACATGATCTAAGGTGTTTTTCCCTCTGGTTGTGCATTTGACATGATGGTAGAATCTGGGAAGACCGTTTCTGAGGTTCATTTGGTTAAAGTCCCTAGCAATGAGGAAAACTCCGTCAGGGTGTATGTTCTCTTGTTTATTGATGATGAATGGTGTTATGCATGTACAAGCGTTAGCTTAGCATTAGCCTTTGGCGGTATGTGTTATGGCTGTTGATATTGAGCACTTAGCGACACCTAGTGGCCTGTTATGTTCTCTGAGACCCATAATGCTGTGCGCTGTTCCTGTGAGTCATTCTAATAAAGATTCATGAACTGAAACAGTATGTATTGCCATTACAACAACAACTGTATATTCCTTGCGCAAGTGAAACGACTTAAGCATTGGATATTCCAGGTCTGGAAAGCAGAATTTATCGATTTCGGTGGTCTTCGTGCACCATGTTTCATTTCTGCAAACACAAAGTCCACTGACTGATTTCTTACCGGAGTCAGATTTTCTGTTGGTGTGATGGAGCGAGCTGCTTGCTAGCTCAGCCTTTTTCCTCTCTGGCATATCATTAGTCATTTAATCGCTGCTGTATGTATTGTTCTTGTGACTACTTCTTTATCATTTATTGTATGTCAATCGTTTTGAAATAAAGTTTGATTTAAAAAAAGTCGACTGGGGGAAGCAGAACAACTGCAATGAAAGCAAAGAAACATAAGGCTGTATGTAATATAAAACAGAGAAAACAAAAAGGACAAAGACAGAAATCTCAAACACTGATGAGACTCTCCCGAAGCAGGGAAGGCTGCGGTTGAAGAGAATATCACTGGAAAACATCACTGGTATTGCCCTCTCCTGGCTAAAGTCATATTTCACAAACAGACAACAGTTCATCAGCATCAACAACTGCAGATCCTTCACCGCTCCTTTGTCCCAGTGCGTCCCTCAGGGTTTGGTGCTTGGTCCTCTCCTATTCTTTCTTTATATGCTCCCCCTTGGTAACATTATATGTTGTTATAGTCTCCACTTCCCCTGCTATGCCAATGGCATCCAGCTCTACATATCCACTAAATCCATCACCACTCCAGTTTAATCCAGTCTGACCAACTTTCTCACTGAAATAAAATCATGGATGCAAGCGTTCCTCAAGCTAAATTTTGATAAATCTGACATGATCATCATCAGTCCCAAATCCCTTATCCTTACCACTTACAACTTCTGCCTCACCATCGATAACTCCATTGTCTCCCTCCCCACACATCCATAACCTCGAAATAATTTTCGATAGCAACCTCTCCTTTGAACACCACATCAATCAAATCACCAAAACTGCTTTTTACTCACCTAAAAAAACATAGCTCATCTTTGCCCATCCCTCTCCTTCTCTGCTGCTGAAACTTTGATCCATGCCTTCATCAGATCCAGAATTGACTACTGCAACAGCATTCTGTACGGCTCATCAGCCAAAGTCCTAAACAAACTCCAGTACATCAAGAACTCTGCTGCCCGCCTGCTCAACCCACTTCCGCTCCCGTGACCACATCACCCCTGTCCTCCAGAACCTCCACTGGCTCCCTGTCCTACAACAGATGCAATTCAAAGTCCTTCTCCTCACTCACTCACAAAGCCCTCCATAACAAGGCCCTCCCCTACCTCATCAACCTGCTCCACTACCATACTCCTTCCCGCAGCCTTTGCTCCCCTGATTCAACCTCCTGTCTCCACCACACAGGATCCACAACATAGCCTTCTCCATTGCTGCTCCCTCCTGAAACTCTCTCCCCAAACACAGACTATCATGTTCTGTCCATGTTCAAATCATTAATCAAAACTCAACTCACCTTTTTAGAATTGCTTAATGTGTGATTATTGTTGTGTGTTACATGTTTTTGGTGTGTTGCTTTTATGTTTATTCTATCTTATGTAAAGTGTCTTTGTGTACCTTGAAAAGTGCTATGCAAATAAAATGTATTACTATTATTATTATTATTATTATTATTATGAACTGACAAGGAGGAGTGTGAATAGCTGAATGATGTTTTACATTAATTTCATTTTCATGCAATTTTGTGGCAGTGATGTGCCATATCCACCAATAAAAAGAGAAGCTCAGAAGCTGCTATTAAAACAATGTAGCTTTCAAAACATAAAAAAAAGGCTTTGTGAATTTTTTATGAGGTCAACGTGGTGGTTAGGGTTAGGGTTTTGGTGACAAACATTTAATGTAAACAACACCAAGTAGTTAATGAGGAAAACTCCATTGGATACCTTGAATGTGTCATGTCGTCTAACCTTCTCGACAAGGGGGCTGTCCAGTCTCAGTGCCTGTGACTTCAGGCCAAGGCTGTGAATCCTTTCACCTATTCGTTCAGCTCCCTAGGATAATCAGATTTCCTCTTCGTCTGGCATAGAGATCGGTGAACTAACCGCGGTGAAGAATGATATTCCACATTCCACAGGAATATTGCAATCATGACTCATTGAAATTTTGTTAGTTAAAATTATACAAATATAATGACTCATTTTTGGGTTGGAAATTAATATTGCATGAATTGTTTTTTTGCAAGATTGGTGTGTTGTGGGGGAAATATTCACAGTGTGGTTGGTGTATGTGGAGGAACAGAGTGGTGCAGTGCGACCATTCCACCCTTTGAGGAGAACCCTCTCTTCCTTGGACCAATGTCATTGGGAAGGGAAGGTCAATGCCTAGTAGCCTTGCAGCCAGGAACAAAAACTAAGTACACGATTTTAAAGTTTTCCTCAATGAAAATCGCTTTCAAATGTGTACCTGACTTGCACTTCTGAGAGGTGGCACTGAATGATGACGAGGTGGAAGCAGACGGGCAGCAAAAAAGAGGGGCGGATTAATACAAGTAAAAGGTTAAAGATGACTGAGTATTAAAACGAGCCCCTATGTAGCCTCTAAAATGAAAATTATTATATGTTTAAAACCGACCAAATGCAAAAACTTCATTTTTCCACTGTGTTGATGCATTATATAATCCTGTGTGAAAGCTTATGGAAAAGTACTACAGAACAGCATGGGCTCTTTAAATATAGTATTTGCTCTACACATGTGATATTATCCTCTTTTGAATGTGTGAAAATTCATCGACATGCACTTCTCTGCTCTGTAGATATCGGAAGAAGTGTTTTTTTGGGGGGGTTAAGTTTTTCACTCCATAACCTTGCTTTCGTTTTGCATAGATCCTTGTGCCTACTTGACCATGAAATTAAACTTAAGATTGCTGTGATCAGTGATCTGTCTGCTAAAGAAATCACATACTTTACACATGTCAGAATTTTATTTTATTTTATTTTTTTTGCGATATCCAAACAAATTTGCAAGATGGTTTGCGAGGGAACGTTGTGACACGATATATCCACAGTGAAACAAACACTTAAGACTTTTCAGTCCTGCAAGAGTTTTGTTAAGTCTCATATTCAGTTAGTAGGCATAGGCAAATAAATAAGCAAATCAATATGTAGATAAATAAATAGTGGATAAATAGATAAGTTACATTATTTTTTAGAAATATTTATATTATTTATTTCTCTAAAAATATTGGGGGGGAAAATACCAGCAATCCAAAATTTTATTATTCAAGGCTTTTTTTTGTGGAGCATAGAGCAACAAATGAAACTATTCCCTGGCACAAGGACAAATGGAAAAACATGTAATTATTGTCGTTACACACTTTTTGTGAAAAATATGAACTATGTATATGAATTTCTTGAAGGCAGATAAAAGAAGCATGAAGAAAAATGAGATGCTTTCCATCTATACTTTTTGTGTGGCAATGAAAAAGGCAAAAAGTGTTGTAAGTGTCCCCGGTCTACCCTCCGTTCGTGCTTTGAACCATGAACTATTTCCAAATCAGCACATGCACATTTCCTCACGCATGCACCACATGTCGGTACAGTGCAGCAGTGATTGGCAGATGGTCAGTATATGTCAATAACAACATAGAGATACTGCTAACACAAAGGAATAAGCAACAAGACTTCAATAATATTTGTGATACAGCACAACTGTTTCACATTTGATTTTCGAAGATGTATTCTAAATGTAATCTGAATGATTTACTCTTTTTGAGCATTGTAACTGAATACATTACTGACTCACCATTGCCTAGCAACACGGGGATCGTCGGTTCGAATCTCCGTGTTACCTCCAGCTTGGTTGGGACTCCCTACAGACACAATTGGCTGTGTCTGCGGATGGGATGTGGGTATTGGTCCTGGTCGATGCACTAGCACCTCCTCTGGTTGGTCGGGGCACCTGTTCAGGGGGGAGGGGGAACTGGGGGGAATAGTGTGATCCTCCCATGCGCTACATCCCCCTGGTGAAACTCCTCACTGTCAGGTGAAAAGAAGCGGCTGGCGACTCCACATGTATCGGAGGAGGCATGTGGTAGTCTGCAGCCCTCCCTGGATCGGCAGAGGGGGTGGAGCAGAGATCGGGACTGCTCGGAAGAGTGGGATAATTGGCCGGATACAATTGGGGAGACAAAAGGGGGGGGGCAGTGTATTTTTCAAAGTATTCCGCCCAATCGTGATGTAGTCCAAGTTTCAAACTTTCACTCTCTTATTCAGTGCATATTATTCACTGCTGCATATTATTCAGTATGTAAAACAAGGACATCAACAGTCATGGTGGTCATTTCTCCTGTCAGTCATGTACAACTTGCAGGATTTGCTGGCTGATTTCCCTGATAAGCACACCTTTGAAAAGAGAGAGTACATAAACTCAGCTGGACGTGTTTGAATCAAAATCGATATGCGTATAGATAACGGCATATTATTGGGACACCATTTCTAGTCATCATTTTGCAATGAATTGTTGCATTGCGCCGCCAGTGGAAATGTTACATCTTGAGCTTTCAATCTAAAATTTTCAACCAGACATTCCAAGTTCAAGCATCAAGTTAGTCCAAAAAAAATGGTAAAAAATTAAATTAGGTGTCACATAATTTGCCTGGGAATGCCTCCCAGAGTGTGATTAATTGGACAGACAAACAAAGGCCACACTTACATATATCACAAATAATTCAAAGATGGGTTAAGGTTTCCCCACTTCCAAATCAGCTAGGGAGGAATCAGACATTCATATCACACATCTGCACAGCCACACCTGACAGCAGGACACCTGCAGGCAGCCTTACTGATGGGGCAGTAAAATACATCTCCCAATTGCACGCTTACTTTATAACCCATCCACTTTATAATCCTCTCAGTGTATGTCTACAGCCACAGAGCTGCAGGCTGGTTATTTGCGACCTGCCAGTCTGCAGGTGTAATGAGGTTTCAACACAATTAAGAATACATTTCCCATGAACCGATGCCACAAATCACAGGCTTGTGTCCCTGAGCTCAGGCATGCGCACCTTCACACACACACACACACACACACACACACACACACACACACACACACACACACACACACACGCACGGGTCACACTTATCAAGCAATGCTCAAATGGCAACGCTAAATAACTAATCATTGCTGGAAAAGAAAATACAATTATTAATCGATTTCATTTGTGTTTGCCTGAAAGGTCTTTATATTGTCCCATTCTTTAGAGGAAATATTTGCAGTGGCTGTGGAGCTTGGCTGGCATAATCACTACTCATTATGTGTGTTGATTTGGAAGTAAGAAGCCAAGTGGTCAAATGCATCACAGGAAACCATTAATATGTCAATTCGCAGTCAGAACAAGAATCTACTGCATGAAATAAATTATACACATGCACTGCACTACAGCATGCGAACAATTTTTAACATGGTGACTTTACAATCACTGTTGAGATGTCAGATGGGTAGGAGGAATTTTGCTTTGATTTAACAAGTAAATAGCATACTGTCACGTCAGAATTACAACCTAGAGTTTTCCTGTCCAGCTCTATCTTCCCTCCCTGAGCGGTCCTTTAAAAGGATACAAAGTCATTTACAATTATCCGATCTAGATGTTTCCGCTTTCTACATAGGAAACTCGGATGTCGCCTTTCCTCTTTCCCTATAATGAAAAAGTGACAGCTTATTTCAAGTTGAATGAATTCTGCTACCTTTACCACCAGCTGATTTGAGGGTAATTTCTGTGGTTGAAACAGACACAGGTAATTTAAATAGTTTTTTGAGGATATAAAAATACTTCTCCAAAGCTTCTTCAACAAACTTTGTTATATAAACTTGATCTTTTTCACAAGGTTTTTCTTTATATTTGTTGAAGTGTAGCTTATGAAGTGTAGCCTATGAACAGTTGTTTTTTTTTTTTGGAGTTCTCTTGTTTGTTTACTGTTTTTAGTTTGCTACCACTAAAGAGGTAAATAACAAGTTGGTTTTCAGGCTAATTACATTTTAGGCTAATTGCATTTATTTTTAGATCAGACCCAAACTAGCTATAGCTAGCTAGCTATAAGTTCTTATTACCAGGTTGATTCAGGGGTGGGCAATCTTATCCAGAAAGGGCCAGTGTGGGTACAGGTCTTTGTTCCAACCAAGCAGTGACATACTTGTGTCTCCTAATCAAATTCCTCAGCAAAGACTCTACTGGTTGATTCGTGGGATCAGGTGTGTAACTGCTTGGTTGGAACAAAAACCTGCAGCCACAACGGCCATTCCTGGATAAGATTGCCCAACCCTACGATACTTCAAATTCGAAAAGTGACCATTTTGCTGTCATGTGACACTCAGGGTAGGAAACCTATAGCGCAGGGGTTCTCAAACTTATTACGCAAAGGTCTGCATCATCTGATTTTTATTCAAGGTCCGGAACCATTGGCAATGACAAAATAACATTTAATCAGCTCACTTAAAACTCTTAAGCAACATACATTCAAGTTCAAGACAGTGAAGATAGTCAAAATACATGTGAGCCTAGTGGGAGAAAGGGCATTGTTTGCCGGCACAACAGAAGTGATTGGCAGCTGGAGACATTGATCCAAATGTTCATTTTGAAGACCCGCTCTACTCTGCTTCTGATTGGCTTTAACCCTAACGAAAACTCATGTGCCAATAGGCTACTCGTTACTGTCATTCATGGTTGTGTTGGTTTCTCTTCCATGCCAGCAAACTGGGTAAGAATATCAACAGTCATTCATTTCTTCATTACAAACTTGAATCCGCAGTGTGGTACGTAGATAGGCTGCTCAGCTGGTTTTAGTTGAAGCAGCTCAAATCAAGTATTGTGTCTCCACAGTTCATAAATTATGTACAGCACAGCGTATAATGTGTTTACTTCTGTGTATTTGTGGTAGCTCGTGTGACGTCACATAGCATCTTTTGGCTGTCTGTGTAGCCAAAGAGAATCCCGCCGGCGCCCTGGTTGATTTTCAGTTAATTAGATAAATAAGTCACACGTGAATTCAGTAATTTAATCACCTGGAATTGTAGCAGTCCCAAATATAACATAAAAACATATTGTAATTTTAAATTGTGCGTCCTGATTTTTTTTTTTTTTTAGATACTTTATTGATCGCCGTGGGGAAATTACGGTCCGCATTAAACCCACCCTAGATGCTGAATATGGAGCTACCAGGGAGGAGGAAAAGAGGAAGGCCAAAGAGGAGGTTTATGGATGCGGTGAGGGAGGACATGCAGGTGACTGGTGTGACAGAGGAAGATGCAGAAGACAGGAAGAGATGGAAACGGATGATCCGCCGTGGCGACCCCTAACGGGAGCAGCCAAAAGTAGTAGTAGTAGAGTTAACCCATCCTAGCTGTGTAGCTAGAAGCAGTGGGCAGCCGCCGTGCAGCACCCGGGGACCAACTCCAGATCGTCTTGCCATGCCTCGGCCAGGGGCACAGACAGGGGTATTAACCTGAACACGCATGTCTTTTTGATGGTGGGGGAAACCGGAGCACCAGGAGAAAACACCACCGCAGACACAGGGACAACATACAAACTCCACACAGAGGACAACCTGGGACTCAAACCCAGGACTTTCTTGCTGGGAGGGGACAACGCTAATCAGTGTGCCACTGCGCCGCCAGTATAATTTCCCTTAGCAAATAATGAAACAGTTAATTGGATAATAAGAAACTGAAAAGCTGATGCCAAATTTCTTGTTTTACCATGTAGTGAGGAAACTCAATTCACATATCATGTTCCTCTGCATTGCCCGGGTGTCAGGCAGATTGCAGTTCAGCTGTGGTTGAGCTTGCGAGCACGTTCGCCTCATCATGCAGCTGCATGCGAAACCCTGAAAGCACCGATGTAGCTGGACGTGGTGCAGACGGCGGCTATGCTACGTAGCCAAATGCTACGTGACAGAGCAACAGCCCCGTTATGTTTTTGTTTAATCTATGTTTATACTTCTTTTGGAGAAAGAGATGAACATGCAAATGTTTTTTTTTTAACATTTGCATTCATTCTCAGTTTTTGGATGTGATTAATATATTACACATATTATTATTACGAGTTAAAGCAATAATCAGGTTTAAAAGCAATCAGCCCCATGTGCTTCCGCTTTATTATGCCCAGCAGGGTATGTATGAAGAGAAGCTTATTGAATAAATGTATGGGTGTGAAAATTTCAACCAACCAGAGGACATCAATCATATGGGACCAGCGAGGGCTTGGAGTGGATCTCTCTTTCCTCTTCCCTCTGTTCACTTCTCCAGACCCTTCCTTCCTGGACCAGTTTGAACAACAACAGAGGTATCTCTATCTGACATGTAGCTTTGCACTGTAAGAGGCAGATAAGGTGCAAGCCTGCCTCTGTGCACATTTGTGTGCATAAACAATGACGTGTGCACGTGCGGTTCCTCTGTGTGTGCATGTGCGCGTGCGTCTCTCACAATCCAGACATGGCACACAGACTGAGGAGGGGGCGAGTCCGACATCTGCAAATTGAATTCTGCCCAAACGTGACAGTGATGAAGTGTTTTTCATAGCAGCTGTGATTGTCTCTATCTCCACTCTTGTCCATGAGTATTACCGCGGGCCTGCCTTCCCCACCAGCCCTAACGCCAGCCCCATCTAACTCATCTTTTAATGGCAGCATTGGAAAATCAAATTCAAACTAGATACATGTTTTATCGGTAACAGAGCTGCATAGTTTCACAGACATGCGTACGCATGGGCCTGTGTGTGTGTGTGTGTGTGTGTGTGTGTGTGTGTGTGTGTGTGTGTGTGTGTGTGTGTGTGTGTGTGTGTGTGTGTGTGTGTGTGTGTGTGCGTTCATGTGTGTGTATGTTTGTGTGTGTGTGTGTATGCATGCATGTGTGTATGTGTTTGTGTGCATGCATGTGTGTGTGTGTGCATGCGTGCATGTGTGTTTGTGTGCGTTCATGTGTGTGTATGTGCTTGTGTGTGCCTGTGCGCGTGTGTGTGTGTGTGTGTGTATGTTTGTGTGTGTGTGTGTGTGTGTGTGTGTGTGTGTGTATGCATGCATGTGTGTGTATGTGTTTGTGTGTGTGTGGGCATGCGTGCATGTGTGTTTGTGTGTGTGTGTGCGTTCATGTGTGTGTATGTGCTTGTGTGTGCCTGTGTGCCTGTGCGCGCGCGTGTGTGTGTGTGTGTGTGTGTGTGTGTGTGTGTGTGTGTGTATGCATGCATGCATGTGTGTGTATGTGTTTGTGTGTGTGTGGGCATGTGTGCACGTGTTTGTGTGTATGTGCTTGTGTGTTTGTGCCTGCGTGCATGTGCGTGCATGTGCGTGGTGTGTGTGTGTGCGCATGTGTGCATGTGTGTTTGTGTGTGTGCGTGCGTGCGTTCATGTGTGTGTATGTGCTTGTATGTGTTTGTGTGTGTGTGCCTGCATGCGTGTATGTGTGTGTGTGCATACGTGTGCATTTGTGTACGTGCATGTGTGTGTGCGTGCATGCGTGCAGGTGTGTATGCATTTGTGTGCGTATGGTTGTGTGTGTGTTTATGTGTGTGCATGTGTGTTTGTGTGTATGTGCTTGTGTGTGTGCATGTGTGTGTATGTGGTTGTGTGTGTGTGCATGTGTGCATGTGCGTGCATGTGTATATATGTGTGCATGTGTGTATATGCATGTGTGTGTATGCGTGTGTGTGTGTGTGTGTGTGCGTGCGTGTGCATGCGTGTGCGCATCTCTCCCCTCCTGGTTCTCCTTATGAGAGCAGGCCTCCACAGCCGCGGGCCAGCTTTTAATAATAGGATAAGGTGCAGAAAATTGATCTTGCTTCACAGGCACAAGCTTTTAGGACGATGTCAATAATAAAACAAAGTTTGGCCTTTCCTATACCTCACTTCTCTTCAGAGGACCTCTGTGTTACACAGCGACTCCCTTTGTTGCTTATCCGTCTCAAAATAAGAGAGGGGTGGGGGGGGGGAGAAGGAGTATGTGAAAGGGGAGTTGAAGAAGAAGGTGTGGTCACCCGGGCAGAGGAAAGAAGTGAGGAAAACAGGTACGTGCGGCTATCTCAGCGGAGCTCGCTCTCTCCTGCGGGATGTGTGAAGGAGTAGAAAGAAGGGAAGGGGGACTCGTATGAGGGAGAAAGTCGAGAGAGGTGAAGTAAAGTGGGGGTGGGGGGTGCAAGTCCAGACGAGTGAAGGCTCAAAAGTGGGGTCAAGTAGGGAAAAGAATCGATTGATTATATGATAGATGTGAAATAGAAAAGCCTGGAAAACTGAGCCGGCTTCGGTACCTTCCACAGGGGATGTTGTGTTATGCGGACCCTCCTGGTGCACTCAGAACAGCACAGGACAGGGAGGATTTCAATGCACGACCTTTAAAAGTCTGTGTGATAACTCGCCACAATAGCGGCACCCTGGTCAGAATTCACAACTGCAGTCGCCTTCTGCAGTCGCACACGTGATGATATCAGACAACAAACCAGCATACGTGGTGGCTCAACAGCCCAATTCCAACCTCAATTCTAATTAAAAGTTCATAAATAATAAATGGACTGCACTTATATATAGCGCTTTACAGTGTATGCCCCACATTCACCCATGCGCACACACATTCATACGCTGAAGGTGGAGGCTGCCATGCACAAGGTGCAGGCCTGCTCACCAGGAGCAGTTAGGAGTTCGGTGTCTTGCTCAACGACACTGCAACACTTTCTCTGGAGTCGTCGGGGGGTCGAACCAGCGACCTTCTGATTGATTACTAGATGACCCGCTCTAGCTCCTGAGCCATGCGGGGGGAATGATCCCTGTGCTGTACATGCTGCTCTCCTTTCCTGTGCATCCTACCTTCTTCTTGATATTCTAGACACACGGCCTCTCAGGCCCAACCTTCCTCCTCTGATCTCCTCCGCACCCGTTTACCTCGCTCGCCTCTCGTTCGCCACGCCTCCGCGTCTCAGCAAAACGGCGGCCGAACACAGACCGAGACCGGGCCGGCTGACGCGCCCCTCTGGGTGGCACCAACAGCGGCTGGTGGCCGCTATGATGGATATACCACCCATAAACTAAAATCATCACTCTCTCTCTCTCTGTCTCTCTCTCACACTCACACACACACACACACACACACACACACACACACACACACACACACACACACACACACACTCCCTCCACCAAGAGAAGCTCTGTTGGCAGAGAGAGCAGCTGCTGTCAATGTCAGAGTGATGTAAGGGTGAACTTGCTCTGACCCTTGCGCTAGTAATAAGGATGGAGTGACAGGACCTTCATCATGACACGAGCCGGGAGTGAGATGGAGAGAGAGAGAGAGAGAGAGGGAGAGAGAGAGAGAGTTCTGAGTTTGTTTAAAACTGTGGCGGGGGGTAGTTCCTCCATCATCTGTTAAATCAAGGTTAACCGAAAATGTCTAAATGACATCATTGTCAGGGAAAGACAGAGCGAGAGAGCGAGGGGGGGGGGGGACAAAAAGAGAAGAGACACAAAGCTCTTCATGACTGAAACTTCTTTTTTGGGAGGGGTGTGGAGAGGGGGGTGGGGGCAGCCAGGGGGTCATACCAGACAGACGGGGTGTTAGATTATTCTTGGTGGGAACGGTTGCCATGGTGAGGGCCAATGCAATTTTTTTCTCCCTCTCTCCTCCAAAATGACAGTGGTTTTTTTTGGGGGGGGGGGATGTTACTTAGCACTCGGAGACCCTCCACACCACTGCTCTGCCTCTCACATTAATTTGGAAAAGGATTCTGACTATGCACTTCTTGTGATACGCCGACCCCAAATCAACTGGAAGCCGGGCCGGCGGGCGTGAGGATGAGCACAGCAAGAGTACTTAAGGCAGACAGATGTAAGCATTTTCATGGGTCTGCATAGCCTGTTTCAATTTCTTATGCCCACGGGCCGCCGGAGTAGCATAACTTAATACATCAGAAAACTCGAGTGGTGCTCCCTGGAAACGTCTCTTTTCATCGCCGTTGGTTGATCGAGAGTAAACAAAAAACAACCTTTCGCAGCGAAACTCCACAACGCCGGGTGGTCCCTCTGAATAGAGCAGAGAAATCGGGGGGGGGGGGGGGCGACAACTCAAGGAACTAACCAAAGATGTAGGCGATAAGCGTCTCAAGTCTGTGCGGACCCAAACAATACTTTGGGTTAACTTTTTCTTGAACTGCTGTTCTCCTCCCTCTCGTTTTAATGGCCGGAGTCGGAAAGAGGTTTTTCCTTAAGAGAACTTGATGCACTCAGCCGCATTCACGTGCCGCCACAAAGTGGGACCTCATGAGAGCTTTTATCCCACACCTCCGCTGGTCAGCAGCAGAGAGTGAGGCAGCGGGAGTGACCTTTCCAGACGCACTAACTACCTGAGGCTTGCTTCCCTGCATGCCTCTGTGTGTGTGTGGGCGTGTGTGTGTTTGTGCAGGTGAGAGAGAGAGGGAGAGAGACAGAGAGAGAGAGAGAGAGAGAGACAGAGAGAGAGAGAGAGAGAGAGATGGGAGAAAGGTGCACCGGTCAGCTCCAATAGGCGTCAAGCCTCAAAGCAGCCGAGTCCTGATGTCGTGGATGACCTTTGTAAGATCAGACCTGCCACTTCAGTTACAGATCAGTCCAGGAAGAGGCACAGACACAGCTCTCTTTCTCCCTTAAACACACACACACACACACACACACACACACACACACACACACACACACACACACACACACCATTGTAGCAATCGCCATATTGGTTGATTATCAAGATAATCATTAAGTTAGTTGCAGCCCTAATAAAAAGATAAAACATAAATAAAAAAATAAAATAGTGATTTATATGGTAATTATTACCCACACCATCAGTATCAACCGACATTAGAAACTCCGAGGTTAAAAAAGTGATCTTTTGTGGACGGGTTGCTGTTGCCTTTTATTTCCAACTTGTGGCTGCTCCGGTGGTCTGCTTCCCCAGCAAAGTTCAGGAAAACCCAACGTATCCGCTATCCAGCGGATACGTTGGCCAGCGCGGTCGACAGCAAACGGGGGGCCCATCACTGTCTATCTATCGTTCAACCACCATCGAACAAATGACTTCAGATCACCATCAGGGCTGAAAGATGTGCGTGCTGCATTATGTGGGGGCTCTAAACAGCGGATGTCTTCTGGATGAAAGCGTCATTAACATTACTGGGGGAAAAAAGCCCGTTTGTAAATCCAAGCGGCAAATAGACAATGTTTAGTTTCGTCAAAAGTTTTTAATTGTCGGCATTATCAATAATGTCAAGTAGTCATTTCGGACGCAGTGTCTCCCCGCTTGCCGCCGAATGACTGCTGGGATAGGCTCCAGCATCCCCGCGAACCTGAGAGCAGTTTGGATAATGGATATATATATATATATATATATATATATATATATATGTGTGTGTGAACTTAGCACAGAAAGTAAGGAAATGTGTGTTTGGTAGATGATTTCTTTGTTGTACCAATGCTTCTTGGCAATAAATCTTATATCAGGCACCTGATTGTCAGCACCTGGGGTACCAGAAGCTCAAAACAAGAGTCAACAGCAACAGCAAAATAAGCTGTTTGGCATTGGCAGAGAAGATTTGGCACATTTTTCATGGGCACAACCCACATACTCAGCTCTGCTGCTCATCCCACAAATGCATGTTCCTTACAAATGTGGCACCATTTAAAAGGCAAATAAACAGGCTTTCCAACGGTATAAGATTTATTGCCCAGGAAGCATTGTTACAACAAAGAAATAATCTACCAAACACAAATTTCCTTACTTTTTGTGCTAAGTATATATATATATATATATATATATATATTACCCACAAACTTTACATACCTTCATACCAACAGCAACCTTCCCATTTTCTATCCATTTGTGCATCTCTGTGAGTGCATGTGTGTGCATTGTAAGTGGTAATGTTCTCACTTGTTTTGTAATATTCACGTGTAAAGAAACAAGCAGGAAGATTGATTGAAGTAAGTGGCTGAGATTCCTCTCTCACTTGTGACAGTTTTTAAGGGAAAAAAAGGATTTAATTTTACGTGACTGCGCAAAATCGGTGAAAGTGCTTCCGGCTGTTGTTTCCATCTGCGGTCGCGGCAAACGAGTGCACGTTTCTCGGAAACAAAGCTCCATCTTGGATCTTCCCACCTGTCGGAACAGGAACACTCTCCAGAGGGGATCGACTGTGGGCTGCCTCTTTTAGCATAAATGTGGGTAGCAAGCTCCCTTTTTATCCCTGTTACCACTTTTTCAGGCGGCTCGGAGCAGCTCTCCGTGCAGCTACAGGGGCCCACCACTGTGAGTGATAGTCCTAGGAGATATAAGTTGGGTCTCTTCTGTAGACCAGAGGGAGGAAATGTATCGGCAACAAGTCCACAGCAATGCGTAGCCCGCGGGGGATGCGAGGCTGAGGATGAAAAGAGGGGGGGGGGTAGGAAGAAAGAAGTAACTGCAACTTTCTTCCTCCTCCTGGAAATAGCATATGTTGAGCAAGAGACGCAGTGGCCTCTGAGATGAGGATGCGTCCCCTGAGAGGGAGGAGGAGAGCGAGGGGAAGAGAGAGCGATGGAAAAAGAGGGTATCACAGGAGGCTTTGAGGGCTGCGGTCTTCTGAGATTGCATAGAAGTGCTTTGTCACCCAGGTGGTTGACGAGTCTTTGCCTCCAGCTCAGTAAATTGCTCTTTGTGTTATTCACATGTAAGATGTCGTATTGCAAAACGTGAGAAATCAAGCCCAATTTTTTTTTTTTTTACTTACCGGTTTCCTCTTCCTCCTCCTTAGCCATAAATAGCCCGCCTTTAAACCCTGTTAGAATTACTCCAACGCACCGAGTTAAAAAAAAGTCCATAAAAGGAAACTACCTCATTTAATGGCATGCAACTCGGTGCAATAACGTGATCAGAATAATTGCATAAAATAATTTTTTTTCAAAAGGCTTAAAAAAACATAGATTAGGGAAAATTGAATTAGCATTTGATCTTGAACATCGACATTTTTGCACGATCTATAGATGCAAATGAAGACGTGTCATCAAGCAACAGAACCGCACCACAGGTATGGCTTGTTTGTTCCCCGTTCAATTCTGGAGATCTCCATTACAAAGTTATTGTGCTCCACGGGCAATCTTATTTTAGTCCATGGGCCAGAGCCCAAAATTTCCTATTTTGGTACACTCAAGGTGGCAAAACTTACTTATAATTTTTGAAAGGATCCATGTCTGTAGATGATATTTTGGTATGATAACCATTCCTGAGTGGCAGCTGTATCACAGTTATCAGCTCATGAAGTTAACCACTCCCTAAAGTAAATTGCATTTTAGACGCTGGTGCATATCCTGGTTTAGCCTCATGGTCAGGACATTTTTCAATGTTCTATAATATTGTCTTTGGTATCATTTTAAAGGGGACCTTCTTAGCTTTCATTCAAGCCCTGTTGTGGATATTTCTCACAAATATAGAGGTCACTTGAGCTCTTCAACCCGTCAATAACACACATCTTTCTGCAATGTTCGCCTAAACTATATACTTTCTTTTAGCCCTGTGGCATCTAGGAATATCAGGGACACAAAACACAAAAACTGGAATACTCACAGGACTGTAAAGATTCAGGAAATGTATAATATACCCATACTATTTCATTGTGTGAGGTGATTGTGAACCTTAAATTAGAAGGGCATTATTACTAAGAAACTAACTAGACCAAAGCCAGTTAGTCCATGGGTCAGACCAGATATCGATATCACCCAAGGTGACACAACTTCACTGGTGCCATTTTATTTGGTACACTAACAGAAGTAAAATAATACATGATAACCTTTCCAAATGAGCAGCTATTTCATTTTTCTTTCAGGAAACCTGTTTCTGTGCCTCTCACGATTGTGTATTTGCCCAGATTTTTACAAATATAGCATTTCAACACCCCTGGTACTGATTAGCCTAGCTTAAACTCTGGGACAGTTCTTAGTTGGCCAACAACCAAGGATAACCAGTACTGTGTACTTCCATTCATTGTGCTAAGCTAGGCTAACGTGCAGCCAGATAGCTTTCTACTAAACACATATAGAGGAAACTGGTATCTATCTTCTTGTCTCACTCTGGAGAAGATTGTAAGCTAATTTCCCACAATGTTAGCATGTTCTTTTAATGTATATGTTAATATGATTAGTTAAAGTGGCTACGAGGAACTTTCCTCTTGTGTTGATTTTAGCGGCCTCACGTGGACAAAATACAGCTGTTGCATAGCAACTAGGTAATGTATCTATTTGTGGCTATGTAAGATAAATAATGGTAATATGACGCTGGTGAAGCAAAGTAAACTTTGTTTTAGTAGTGTTCATACACCTAAGTTACATGTATTTGTTTGTATGTGGCAGGTGAAAACTGACTGAATATGGCCACTGGTGAACAAGCAAGTTTTTACCCAATACCAAAGCGCCCACGGGTGGAGTGCATTATCCACTGTTCTGATGATACAGATAAGCTGGTTTCACTACAAAGTGTCGACTCATGGAGAACTCTGCTCAGGGCAGCTCAGATACGAAATCATGCACCAGTTTTGAAACTGGCAAAAGAAATTCCTGAGGGACAGATTCCAGCAATCTACTACCACAGAAAGTGTCGCAGTATCTTCACTATGAAGCAAATTCTTGATGGCCTCCTTGCAAAAGAAAAGAAAAGTTGTGTCTCTGCTGAAGAGAAACAATCTAAGAGAGTAGCTCGACATGCTCCAAGTACATCTAGGACTTATGATGCAGAGTGCATATTTTGTCAGAAAAACAGCAAATATTCCAAGAGACAGAATACGAGAGAAGTACTGGTGCAGTGTCGAGAACTGCGAGCTGATGCAAAGATCAGGAGTGCAGCCACAAAGAAAAGGGACAGCAGAATCCTTGCCATTGTGAGTAGAGACCTTGTAGCAGCTGAAGGGCACTACCACAGGTCATGCTATAGACTTTACACCAAAGAAAAGTTTTCCAAAGGAGAGGTTGCCAGCAATGAAGATGATTATGCTGCAGCCCAGTATGAAGCTGCTGTGAATAAGGCATACAATGAGCTGTTCCTCTTCATCAGGATGGAGCTTTTTGGCAATCCTCAAGTGATGACAATGACTGATCTCTCTTCTAGACTGGTAGCTTCAATGAACTCCCAAGGCATTGCCCAAGTCAAGGAATCAACCAAGAAGCACATAAGGCGAAACCTGGAGAGTGAGTTTGCTGGAGCCTTGCAGATATTCCCTGATGAGAAAGGAAAATTCCTCCTCTATCCTGATAACTTGTCCATGAGGGAACTTGCCAAAGAAAATCAGTCTCTCAAAAGGGAGCTGCAGACCCTGAAAAGTGTCAGTGCACAAGATGTTATAGCCAAAGCAGCCATCAAATTGAGAGCAGACATTAAAAGTCAAGATGTTCCTCAAACCTGGCCGCCTGAAGTCAAACCAGAAGCAGAATGTCCTACCATTCCAGAGTCGCTCATTATCTTCCTGTACTCTCTACTCACAGGCTCAAATGATCCTGATCATGCATCCCAGAGAGTGCAGTGCCTTCTGCAGTCATTTGGCCATGACATAGTATATGCAGTGACATGTGGAAATACCAAGCCTTCCAAGCACATTGTTCTGCCATTCAGTGTCAAATCGTTGACAGGAAATGTAGAGTTGATAAACATCCTCAACCGACTTGGTCACAGTGTGTCCTATTCACAGATGGAAGAGATCAACACTGCCCTGTGTCTCCGGAAACTCTCATCATCAGGGAGTGGCATTGCCCTTCCAGCTAACATCCATCCTGGCATATTCACAACTTTAGCCTGGGACAATATCGACCGTCTTGAAGAAACTGTCAGTGGTGAGGGAACATCTCACAGAGTCAATGGGATTGCTGTGCAAGCAAAGCCAGTCAACCCACTTCCTGTCCAACCCATGCCCACTGTTCCCAAAACAAAGAAGAGAAGCATTGATGGACCCCCACCAATGTTACCAACTTACAATGCTGGACAACGGGTAGGGCCACCACAAAGCAAAAAGTCAGATGCCGATACTGCAGCCAATACTAAGCTTGCCAGAGAGAAAAACCTTCTTTGGGTCCTAGCACGCATGTCACAACAAGAACAGTCAGTCAGCAGCTGGACAGGCTTCAACATCCTGACTCGAGGAGAGATGACGGTCCTCCCCGACAATATAGGCTATCTGCCTACCATCAATGCTCCAGCGACACAAATGTCTACTGTCAACGAGGTGCTTAACCAGTCACTGAGCATCATGCAGTGCTTAGGCCTGAGGAAGATTGTCTGTGTCTTTGACCAAGCCCTGTATGCGAAGGCTGTCGAGATCACATGGAAACACCATGACAAGTTCCATGATATCATCGTTAGGCTTGGGGTATTCCACACCATCTGCACACTGCTGGCAATAATAGGAAAGCGTTTCCAAGATGCTGGACTCAAAGACCTCTGCATCGAGTCTGGCATGATTGCAGAAGGCTCAATTGCTGGTGTTATGGATGGCCGCAAGTACAACAGGGCAGTGCGACTACACAAGCTCCTGTATGAGGCTCTCATGCGACTGACCTTGAATGGTTTCCTGTCCTGGTTGGAAGAAACTCACAGGAATGACATGGTTCACCTGAATGAGACACTGAAGACCATTGACAGCCTTGGGAAAGAAGTCTCACAACATGCTTTGAAGGAGGTCCTCGAGAACAGCTCTTGTACACGCATCATGGATCTATTTGAAGTCTACCGTGAGTTCCTTAGAGGTGGAAACGGCAGCCTCTCGAACTTCTGGATGTCCTATTTGGACATGGTTGAAATCTTGTTGGGGCTCATCCGAGCATCCAGAGAGGGAGACTGGATACTACACTTGGCTAGCATTCGAGCAATGATCCCATGGTGCTTTGCTTATGACAGGATGAATTATGCACGCTACCTCCCCTACTACTACGCCCAGATGTCTGAGCTGCCCATCACACACCCAGATGTGTACACAGAATTCATGGAAGGAGGCTTCTCAGTCCAACTGGGCTCCACCAATCCCTTTGGCCGAATCCCTGTTGACCAAGCTAGAGAAGAAACGGTGAACAAAGACACCCAAACAGCTGGAGGGACAAAGGGATTCAGCTTGAAGCCAGGAGCTGTGACCAAATATTATCTCACAGCTGAGTATAGAAGCATGTACCTCAGACAGCTGACAGACCTGACAGGTCAAGGCAGGTGCAAATGGTCTCATCCAGATCTACAGAGTCCAAGGATCAAGAGAGATGAAGCAGATGTCCAGTCTCTCATGGACCTTATGGAGAATAACTGGCTCAATCCTATGTCCCCTGATGAGATTGATTTGGTTAGCCTCTCCACTGGCAACATGGCTCCACCTGATGTGACCATAGATCTCTTGACAGCTCTTGAGAAAGGAGAAGAGGCCTACCAAGCATTCCAGCAAACAAGGTTAGATGCAGACCCACCACCTGTGAAATTCCACGACAAGATGACCAAGCAAAGTCTGAAAACATTCTCCAATGTCAGCACAAAACAAGCTCATGGAAAGAAAGCACAGGATGTGGTTCTGAAGGCAGATAGAAACCTTTTCAGTCACATGATCCTGGTGGCTGAAAGCAGGAAGGTGAATCTGAAGGATGTCCTTGCCTACCCATTGGGCCCACTACCATGGGCACTGGCAAATGCTGATGGGTCCTTACGAAAAACAAACAAGGCTGCACTTGCCAGAGAGCTTGAAAAGAATGTATCTCCTGCAGAAGACATCCCAATCCCATCTACTTCCATCATTGATGGGATGAGCCTGGTCCAAAAAATGAATGGCAACAACAAAACCTTTGCACAGGTGGCAGAGTCAGCCTTGACCCAGGTCCTCCATGAGGGAGCACAGAGTGGGAGGATTGATGTTGTTTTTGATGTCTATCACCAGACTTCGATCAAAGATGCTGAACGACTGAACCGGGGTGGAGACATCACTCTCCAGTACAAGAATCTTGCAGGGGGACACCACGTCCAGCAGTGGAGAAAATTTCTGTGCAGTTCCTCCAACAAGACCAGTCTCATCAAGTTTCTGGTGGAAGAGTGGAAACTCCCACGATACAGAGCTATGCTGCATGGCAAGGTGTTGTACATGACCTGTGAGGAAACCTGCTACAAGTTGACAGAAGATGGGTGTGAGGAAGCAGCAGAACTGCACTCCACACATGAAGAAGCTGACACCCGTCTGCTCCTGCATGCATTGCATGCAGCAAATGCGGGCTCAAAGTCAGTTATCATCACAGCTGAGGACACTGATGTCATGGTGCTTTGTCTTGGCTTCCAGAAGGACATCACCTGTCCCATCTACCAGAAGTGTGGGACTCAGAACCGCACACGGTTTGTCGACATCACCAAACTGGCAAGTTCACTTGGAGACAGTGACAGCCTAATTGGCTTACATGCCTTCACAGGCTGCGACACTGTCAGTGCATTCGCTGGTCGAGGGAAGCTGAATGCCCTGAAGATAGTGAGAAAGCACACTTCCTGCCAAGAGACTTTTAGTCAACTGGGACAGACATGGAATGTGAGTGATGAGCTGTTCCAGAAAATTGAGCAGTTCACCTGTCGGATGTATGTTGCTAATAGCAGCACTGCTGAGGTGAACAAACTGCGTTACCAGCTCTTCTGCACCAAAAGGGGAGAGGTTGAGTCCAGCCAGCTGCCACCATGTAGAGACTGTCTCTTTATGCATGTTCAACGAGCCAACTATCAGGCAGCAATATGGAAGTGCTGTCTGCAGGCTAACCCTGTGGTGCCAAGCCCTACTGAGTATGGATGGACAGACGATGAAGGCAAGCTGGCCATTTACTGGATGCGCTCCCCACCTGCACCAGATGTGGTCTTGGAAATGCTAACATGCAAGTGTGTGCATTCATGCAAAATGCCAAGCTGCATGTGCCTGTCAAATGGACTTCCATGCACAGACATGTGCAGGTTACAGACCTGCAGTAACCAAAAACAGCAGGATGGTCCAGAACTGGACTTTGAACTTGGGGAGTCAGATGATGAGAGAAACGAGCAGTTTGATGAATGACAGTGTGATGATTCTGATGGTATTACTGTGGTAGTAGTCTATTGATGCACAGGATGTTGATTCTGGACTTGGTTACCCAGAGCTTGATAACAATAATGTAACCATATTCACATATACCCATTACCCTACCCATTACCATTACATATACCCACTAATGATATGGGATTACATGTATCATTGACTAAGTATATGTAAATGTCAATGTTGTTTAAAATATTAAAATAGTTCATTACCTCACTATGGTATTCCTTTTTATCATGTATTTTGATTGTGTATTTAAACAAATGTATAGAGACCAGTTTGTGACCTAACTGGCTTTGGTCTAGTTCTCATTTAAGGCTCACAATCACCTCACACAATGAAATAGTATGGGTATATTATACATTTCCTGAATCTTTACAGTCCTGTGAGTATTCCAGTTTTTGTGTTTTGTGTCCCTGATATTCCTAGATGCCACAGGGCTAAAAGAAAGTATACAGTTTAGGCGAACATTGCAGAAAGATGTGTGTTATTGACGGGTTGAAGAGCTCAAGTGACCTCTATATTTGTGAGAAATATCCACAACAGGGCTTGAATGAAAGCTAAGAAGGTCCCCTTTAAAATGATACCAAAGACAATATTACAGAACATTGAAAAATGTCCTGACCATGAGGCTAAACCAGGATATGCACCAGCGTCTAAAATGCAATTTACTTTAGGGGGTGGTTAACTTCATGAGCTGATAACTGTGATACAGCTGCCACTCAGGAACGGTTATCATACCAAAATATCATCTACAGACATGGATCCTTTCAAAAATTATAAGTAAGTTTTGCCACCTTGAGTATACCAAAATATCGTCTGGCCCATGGACTATTTGGCACTCATCACCAAACCAGCCGTAATAAAAGATGCTTTCATCTAAATCTCCAATCGGGCCTTTAATCCGTGCGCTCTCTCTCTCTCTCTCTCTCTCTCTCTCTCTCTCTCTCTCTCTCTCTCTCTCTCTCTCTCTCTCTCTCTCTCTCTCTCTCTCTCTCTCTCTTCCCCTATCTCTGTCTGTTTTGTTAGCTTAAGACACGTGCGCTGACATTTATTACATGTTACATCATCTGCGATAGTGGCAGATATTAATTGCTGTTTGAAGCGCGGTGGTGGTTTTCTGCGGGTAATTTGTCATTTGTGTAACTCTGCAGCAGCTGATTTTGATGAAGTGGTTTCTTGCTAGGCCGGGGAAGGACATCTGCAGAATGTAGAACAGATACCTGAATACCAGCAAGAGATTGTTCCTATCACACACACACACACACACACACACACACACACACACACACACACACAGTCTGGACATATATGCTGGAATGAGAGAGAACGTACTCTCTTGGTTGTAACCCACTTATATCAATACAACAAAAACTAACTTCTTCTTCTTCTTTCGGCTTGTTCCCTGTTTCCCAGGGGTTGCCACAGCGGATCTGATAGTTTTTCCATCGGTGCCCGCACAGGGCACCGCACCGATGGCGGTCTTGCCAGTCCTCATAAAGATCTGGCAACATTTTATGTCGGATGCCCTTCCTGACACAACCACTAACCCTGTGGACGGGGGCACAGGTTAAGCGCTGGATGCCGTCCCAGTATTCATGAAATTGTGCCCATGCCTGTCGCCAAAAACTAACGTACGTGTTTATTTTCCAGTTTGTAGAGGATTGAGGTGAAAGAAGAAAAATTACACCCCCTATATCCCCCCCTTCTCTTTTTTTCTCCCCCAGTTGTACTTGGCCAACTACGCCACTCTTCCGAGCCCTCCAGGTCGCTGCTCCACCCACTCTGCCGAGCCAGGGAGGGCTGCAGACTACCACATGCCTCCTCCGATACATGTGGAGTCACCGGCCGCTTCTTTTCACCTGACAGTGACAAGTTGTGCCAGGGGGACGTAGCGCGTGGGAGGATCACGCTACTCCCCCCAGTCCCCCCCCCCCCCCCCGAACAGGCTCCCCGACCAGCCAGAGGAGGCGCTAGCGCAGCGACCAGGACACATACCGGCTTCCCACCCGCAGACACGGCCAGTTATGTCTGTAGGGACGCACGACAAGCCGGAGGTAACATGGGGATTCGAACCGGCGATCCCCGTGTTGGTAGGCAATGGAATAGACCAATACGCCATGCAGAGCACCCCCTACATTTTCACTAATACAAAGATATATGCTACGTATCATGTAACAATTCTTTGTGCTAGGCTACAAGGCTATAACAACCCTGCTCATACCCTGAATGTTGGTAAGTTTTACTCTCACGTCCGCCCTCACTAACTGAGGACAAGGAGGACGGGACTGATATGACATGATTTTCTTTTTCTTTTTGAAAATGAATGATTACTCTGAAAATACATTGATGTTGTACAGTATATGTGCCAGGTTAGTTGGACAGCATAGTGGCTTAGTGGTTAGCACCACTCTCCCATAGTAACACAGCCCAGGAATTGATTCAAGCTCATCTGTGTGGAGTTTGCCATGCTCTTCCAGGGATTGTATGGGTTTCCTCTCACAGTCCAGAGACATGCATTTGAGGTGAAATGGAGACCCTGAATACCTGTTTAGGATGCTTTCTACCCAATGCGCAGATTGACTCGATCTCCACCTATAACTCTAAAAAGGTTTAATTGGGAATACACTTTGGATGGATATTGTTGTTTGCTTTGTGTTCCAGGGCCACCTTTCAAATATTTTAGAGCAGATATGAAGTCATAGCCCATCCATCCTTTGGCTGAGACATTAAACCGAGGTCCTGACTCACCGTGGTCATTAAAGATCAGAATCAGAATCAGGTTTATTGGCCATTTAGGTTTGCACATACATGGAATTTGACCCCAGTTTCATGGCTGAGCTGGCAGAGAGAGTACATCCTCTGCTGGGCCTTTTTAATGATCATGTCTATGTTGGATGCCACCTTAGATCCTGGGGATTGTGGAACCCAAAAATCTGTAGGTTTTCACTGCAGACACCATGCTGTTTAGTATGGTGAGGGAGGGGGCAGCATTGGGGGGGGGGACTCCTCCTGAAGTCCACTATCATCGCCACTGTTTTGTGTGTGTCCAGCTCCAGGTTTTTATGGCCACACCAGAGGGCCAGCTGATCAACCTACCATCTATATGCAGAATTGTAACCATCCCAGATAAAGTCAATGATGGTTGTGTCATCCACAAACTTCAGGAATTTAACAAATGGGTCTCTTGAGGTGCAGTCATTTGTGTAGGGGGAGAAGAGTAGAGGGGAGAGAGCACGCATCCCTGGGGGACACCAGTGCTGATTGTCCAGGTGCTGGATATAATTTTCCCCAGCCTCACCAGCTGCCTCCTGTCTGTCAGGAAGTTTTTAATCCACTGGCAGATGGGGGCTGGTACAGTGAGCCGGGTGAGTTTGGAGTGGAGGATATCTGGGACGTTGGTGTTGAACGCTGAGCTGAAGTCCACAAACAGGACCCTTGTGTGTGTCTCTGGGGAGTCAAGGTGTTGGAAGATGTAGTGCAATCCCATGTTGACCGCATCCTCCATTGACCTGTTTGCTAGGTAGGCAAACTGCAGGGGGCCAAGCAGGGGGCCTGTGATTTCCTTCAGGTTGGCCAACACCAGTCTCTCGAAGGATTTCATGACCACATATGTGCAGTTGGTTGTGTGTTGTGGCTGGAGAGGATGAGGGGTGTGAAAGTTTGCTTTCCAAACCTGCAGTAAAACCCATTTAGATCGTCAGCCAGTTTATGGTGCCCTGCAGTGTGGGGAGATGGTCTTTCAAACCTCTCCAGACTGATGCTGGGTCATTGGCAGAAAACCTGTTTTTCAGCTTTTCACAGTAGCACCTTTTTGCCACTCTGATCTCCTTTGTGAGTGTATTTCTAGCTTTGTTAAACGGGATCCTATCGCCACTCCTGTAGGTGTCCTGTGGCCTGACGAAGCTGCCTGAGTTTTGCTGTGAACCAGGCATTAGTGCGGGAAGCCCCCCCCCCCCCCGTAGTGGCAAGTGGCTGTGTAACATCTTAGACCCAACAGTATGCCTAACTTTTCCTATCGTACAAATGCAAAAAATAAAAATAAAAAAACATACTTATCTTAAACAAAGGACCAGGGCTGCGTGGAATGTACATTTTAATAATAATCAGAATCAGAAATACTTTATTCATCCTCGAAGGGAAATTAGATGATAAAGTGAGTAAATACTCCATTCCAAATCCGCTACACATGCACCTTACAAACAAAATGGCGTCATACATGACTGCAACTTGGGGAGGCGGTCGCTCTGACTGTTGGCGGTTCTGCACTGGGGGAGTGCAATGGCTGATGGGACTGTTAATGTTAGATTTAAAATTGTGTTTTAATGATGTGATGTTCATGTTGTGGTTATTCTTGTGTTGTTGTTTTGGGGGGTTTGACTCAGATTAAATAGGAGACCGTTTACTGACTGACTGTAGGACCGTGACTGGGACTGATGTCGCCACTTGGCACATGGGGCGGGTGGGACTATTTACGTTGTCAGTTTTGGTCCGTTCTAGCCGGTGTGAATAAAAGAGCACTCCCAGGGTCATGCGGTGTATGGGGGCACGGGCGTTGCGATTAAAAAGAGATCTCTGCCTCTTGACTCATTCTTCCACGCCATCTTGCCGCAATACTGTTCGTTTTAGTTGGCAGCCCCCCTACTTAAAACATCTTTCCGCGTGTCTGGAAACAGGGCTTATTGTTGTTGAAGATACAGAAAGTTTTGGTCGGCACATACATGTCCTCACAAAAGCTGATGTAAGATGTCACAATGTCATTGAGTTTGTCCAGGTCACAGCCTCAAAAACACTCCAATCAGTGCAGTCGAGGCACGTCTGGAGCTCCAGTTTTGATTCATTGGTCCATTTCCTCACAGTATTAACCACAGGCTTTGCAGATTTTAGTTTCGGCCTGTGGATTGGGATAAGATGAATCAGACAGTGATCAGAGAGTCCCAAGGCTTCACGGGAGACAGAGTGATAGGCGTCTTTTAATATTGTGCAGCAATGATCCAGAGTGTTTTTGTCCCTGGTGGGACATTTAACATGCTGTCTGTATTTTGGCAGTTCATGGCTGAGGTTTCCTCTGTTAAAATCCCAGAGGATAATGAGAAGGGAGTCTGGATATTTGTGCTCCATGTTTGTAATTTTATCAGCAAGGTGTTTTAACGTGTCTTTAACACAGGCCTGGGGTGGGATATAGACACCGACCAGAATAAATGATGGCAGGGGTGTCAAACTCCAGGCCTCGAGGGCCACAGTGTCTGCAGGTATTTGTTGCAACTATGCACTACACCACCTGATTAAACTAGTTCCTTTCCCTCCTTGATCCAGGAGGTGAGCTAATTAGTGAAATCAGGTGGTGTAGTGCACGGTTGCAACAAATACCTGCAGACACTGCGGCCCTCGAGGCCTGGAGTTTGACACCCCTGGTTTACGGTGACTGAAAAAGGTCTCTAAGTGAGGGCAGCATGATTTCTTCAACACTGTGACATCCTTTGTTTATGTAGAAGCATATAAGCATACTATATAGAAGCTTCCGGTGCGGGAAGATGGCGGCGCGAACTCATGTTTGCTGCAGCCTCACCCAGTACCGTCCATGCAATCTTTGTCCACGTCTGCATCTAAGTTATCTTCGTTTAATGGCTGGGAGAGCTGACGCTGGATCAGCTGGGACAGCTTGATCTGCCGCATCTTGTGGGCCCAGGGACCAAGGCCATGTCTGGAGCTGCGACCAAAGAGGAAGCACTGAGGGTGGTCTGACAGGACACGGAAGCAGGGCAGGCTAAGCTAACTGCTAGCCCATGCAGACCGGCAGTTCCAACAGCCATCCTGGCTGGCGTTTCCTCTATTGGACAGTGATTTTTTTATTTTTTATATATATATGTTGGATATATGTGTTTTTATAGTTTTGTAGGATTTTTTGTGTAGTTTGGACGTATGTGTTTTTGCCTTTATGTTGCACTGCTGTTGGCTGGGGGAACGATATTCCAACAAAGAAATGTTCCTGATTCCTGATATGCCACCCTATCCACCCCCCCCCCCCATAGCTCCGTTTCGCGGTCCGCTCAGGGGAGTTGGAACTGCGACAGATGACATGTACTGTCCGGTATATCCTCACTTAGCCAGGTTTCAGCGAGGCATGAGGCAGCAGATCTGGAAAAGTTCGAGTTTTTTCCATTTATGAGTAGGAGTTCGTCCATCTTGTTGGCCAGAGAGCGGACGTTCGCCAGGCAAATTGATGGTAGCGCGGTTCTAAATCCCTGCTGTCGCAGTTTAACGGGCGGTCTGGCTCACTTACCTCTTCAGCGTCTTCGTCGGAGTCCGCAACGAGCTGCCCCACAGCCCCAGCATAAAGTTCGGCAAGATTTTCGTTACAACTTTCAGTTACAATCGGTAAAAATGTCTGTTCAGTTTGACCAGCGGACAGCCGGAGGCTTAAAAGTGCTTCCCAGCTTTATGTGAGTGGGCGTTGGAAACTAAACAAATAAACAAAAACAGAACAAGTACCTACAAGAGAGCACGGAACCAAGGCTACCATCCCATGGCACTTATCGCAAAGAATAGGGGGGGGGGTCCCCCGGTATCCTGGCAAGATTCCCAACCTGGCTCTCTCCATCTGGCCACCTAATCATCCCCCCTTTTAAATGGCTCAATGATTCCTCCCTCTCCACCTCAAGCTGATGTGTGGTGAGCATTCTGGTGCTAAATGGCTGCTGTGCATCACCCAGGTGGGGGCTACACACTGGTGGTGGTTGAGGCTAGTTAATCCCTTCAATGCGAAGCGCTTTGGGTGTCTGGAAAAGCGCTATATAAAATGTAATGATTATTACTACTACTACTACTATTATCATTATTATTATTATTATCATTATAGTCTAGTTACATTTTTCTTGGGGTTCTTTGGGACCTGGAAATCGATGAAGATGATTCAAGTAGTTTCCTCTCTCTCTCTTCTTTTATTCTTGTTCATTTTTTCTAAATAATTTGCAAATCTCCAGTCAACCAGCACCACCAATTCTTTCTGTGTCTGTTTGAGATTTTGAGACTAATTTGAAGAATAAAAACATTTACTGGGATACTTAATGTCAGTGAATGAAACCACAGTGCTTCATTCAGGCCAGGAGATGTGAGCACATGTACCTTGATAAGTCTATGCACGTTCTGGTCCCCTTATACATTCATGCTCAGGTTCAGCAACTTTCACATTTAACTATGCAACTCGTCCATCAGCTACACATAGGTGTTAGGAAATGCAGCAACGGGGCTCCAGCGAGATCTAAAACGTATGCTTAAAACTCTCATACGGGTACCATTACCGGGTATAGCATACATCAGAAATACCTGTCAATCAGTCTGGTAACTGGAGTGTCTGAGCACTGTCCTACCCACTATGTGTGTTCTTTAACATTTATGTGCTCATGGGCATGTGTGCACATACACTACCGTTCAAAAGTTTGGGATCACCCAAACAATTTTGTGTTTTCCATGAAAAGTCACACTTATTCACCACCATATGTTGTGAAATGAATAGAAAATAGAGTCAAGACATTGACAAGGTTAGAAATAATGATTTGTATTTGAAATAAGATTTTTTTTACATCAAACTTTGCTTTCGTCAAAGAATCCTCCATTTGCAGCAATTACAGCATTGCAGACCTTTGGCATTCTAGCTGTTAATTTGTTGAGGTAATCTGGAGAAATTGCACCCCACGCTTCCAGAAGCAGCTCCCACAAGTTGGATTGGTTGGATGGGCACTTCTTTGAGCAGATTGAGTTTCTGGAGCATCACATTTGTGGGGTCAATTAAACGCTCAAAATGGCCAGAAAAAGAGAACTTTCATCTGAAACTCGACAGTCTATTCTTGTTCTTAGAAATGAAGGCTATTCCATGCGAGAAATTGCTAAGAAATTGAAGATTTCCTACACCGGTGTGTACTACTCCCTTCAGAGGACAGCACAAACAGGCTCTAACCAGAGTAGAAAAAGAAGTGGGAGGCCGCGTTGCACAACTGAGCAAGAAGATAAGTACATTAGAGTCTCTAGTTTGAGAAACAGACGCCTCACAGGTCCCCAACTGGCATCTTCATTAAATAGTACCTGTTAGAGCCTGTTTGTGCTGTCCTCTGAAGGGAGTAGTACACACCGGTGTAGGAAATCTTCAATTTCTTAGCAATTTCTCGCATGGAATAGCCTTCATTTCTAAGAACAAGAATAGACTGTCGAGTTTCAGATGAAAGTTCTCTTTTTCTGGCCATTTTGAGCGTTTAATTGACCCCACAAATGTGATGCTCCAGAAACTCAATCTGCTCAAAGAAGTGCCCATCCAACCAATCCAACTTGTGGGAGCTGCTTCTGGAAGCGTGGGGTGCAGTTTCTCCAGATTACCTCAACAAATTAACAGCTAGAATGCCAAAGGTCTGCAATGCTGTAATTGCTGCAAATGGAGGATTCTTTAACGAAAGCAAAGTTTGATGTAAAAAAAATCTTATTTCAAATAAAAATCATTATTTCTAACCTTGTCAATGTCTTGACTCTATTTTCTATTCATTTCACAACATATGGTGGTGAATAAGTGTGACTTTTCATGGAAAACACGAAATTGTTTGGGTGATCCCAAACTTTTGAACGGTAGTGTACATATGCGTATATCATTGTTAAAACCATTTATTTTGTGCGCATGCATTTATGCCAATGTGTGCGCATGTGTGAATAGTCCAGCGTAGTGTACATGTGCATGTATGTGCATGTTTGTTAGCCACAGAGAGGGCTTAGGAGCAAGTAATTACTGCACTGTGGTGAGACATCATTATTCACTCATCTGCCCACTAGCACCATCTGTCCTGCTGAGCGCCACCTCGTACACAATCAGTGCCACACCAAGGACAGCTCCATCCACCCACCCATCCACCCACACACACACACACACACACACACACACACACACACACACACACACACACCATCCATCTCCTAGAGCGCTGGCCTATAGGACGACACTCATCATTCCACCTTCCTTTCTGTCTTTCTCCCCATCACTTTCTCCCTTGCCGTATCCCCCACTGGCACCACCCAATGTCATTTCCCCTCGTATTTATGACCAGAGGGAAGACGTCCCCTGCTAGAAGGACACGTTTTTCCTCAATTGCATTGTTCCATTTAGGAATTTCATGAGTCAGTCTTGTAATTAAAGAGTTCAAGTCAACTCTGTTTGGTTCTGTTCTTGTGGAGATTCCTAAATCACTATTATAATAAGTAAAGCGTTGAAGCAATGGTTACGTTCCCATTTTGCCTTTTCAACACAACCACAGATGGGTGTGTGAACAGTCACCAGTGATAATCACGCATGCCCTCACATTTTGAACGAACCCATAGGAGTTACGCAGTTGAAAATGTCCCCCAAAATCCAACCATCCATCCATTATCCAAACCGCTTATCCTGCTCTCTGGGTCGCGGGATGCTGGAGCCTGTCCCAGCAGTCATTGGGTAGCAGGTGAGGAGACACCCTGGACAGGCCGCCTAGGGACAATTTAGTACGGCCGATTCACCTGACCTGCATGTCTTGGGACTGTGGGAGGAAACCGGAGCACCCGGAGGAAACCCACGCAGACACGGGAAGAACATTCAAACTCCACACAGTGGTCGACCCGGGACCACCCCCAAGGTTGGACCACCCCGGGGCTCAAACCTAGGACCTTCTTGCTGTGAGGCGACTGCGCTAACTACTGTGCCACCCTTTCTCCAAAATGTAAATGCCAGTTTAAACTAACAGAGGACAGGACAGTTGCTTACGGTGGGGTGAATGCCCTGACTCTGAACCGGAGATGGAAGAAGGCAATGAGGAGCAAGCCACTACTTGCACACTGTGGGGGATACTATTGTATTCACAGAGACTGTGCAGGCAGCAATTAAACACACAAGCTTGCTAAATCTATCCAAATGATGAGTCTTAATATGATTCTCCATTACCCTTCACTTAATCCTCATGCTGTAGATTAAAAAAAAGGAACTTTAATAGCGATTTACATCGGAGTAAATGCCCCACGCCATAACTCTGACGCTGTCTGCTGGCTGTAGTGATGGCTGTTTCACTCAAACGCAGCCGATTGATTAGGACATAAAATAACAAGAGATGAACAATTGTTCCAAGGAGATGGATGGATGGGCTCACAGTAATGTCCAAGTGTGTGTGTGTGTGTGTGTCTGTGTGTGTGTCATAGAAAAGGGGAGAGAAGTAGGAATTTGGGGGGGCGGGGGGGGCTCAGACAGATTTGGATGAGTCCCTGCAAATTTATTCCACTTCCACCGTCCTCATCCGATGGCATTCTGCTCCATTATCTGAACAAATTTTCCACCCACCCCGTCAACACACACACACACACATACAACACACATGCAGAAAGACTTACAGATGCAGGTCCGGCGACAAAGTACAAAGCATTACAAAACACATATTGAAGCTCACACACACACACACACACACACACACACACACACACACCATAAACAAACACAAAGGGAACCTTCAACATCAAAATGTAGTCCTACCTCAAACAGATTTCATAATTTTCCAATTAATCCAGTCTGTGTTCAAAGGCAGTGTTCAGATGGATCAAGGTGATGACATTTTTTTAAAGTGTGTTTCATAGGTATTTGAGTGCCCCCCCCACCCCCACAAAAAAGCCTTGAACTAAAGGCTGGAATACAGCAGGGCTTTTAAGTACTTCTCCTGTCAAATGAATTTGATTATCAAGGCCTCCCTTTTCCGTTTCCCCGGGGTCAGAAAAAATAAAAAATAAAAGTCACCTTAGTCATAAAATGCCAGGCGTACGACCATCAAGGCCTCAAAAGCGACAATATTCAATATTTTTCAGCCCAGCTACATGAGGCAAAAAGGAAAAAAAGCGATGTGAGAGGGTAGCCATTCATCACTGCCACAGAATATAAAACGCCGCAGCGGTTCGGTAAGAAAAAGTCCCTGAAGTCTTAAAGAACATCACTGTGACTTAATTATCTCCTTTTTTTCTATGATATTTAAAGCACCCGGCCCCTCCAAGTACCCAGGGTGGTATCTGATTTTCTCACCGCTCACATAACTTCTCAGAGATGTTCTCTCAGACTGTCTGGGCGGCGTGTGGCTCGCAGATGGACCTGCCAGACTGTCCATCTCCACCCGTTCGGTACTGACGTAGCGGGATGACTAATGGTACTTTAAAGTTGCGGTAAATAAATAAGAGGCCGGGCTAAATGAAAACTGTGATGCAATTAAATGACCACTTCCAGTTAACCCCCTGGCAATTAACAAGCCGTCAGCTGGGATGGATAGGAATGTGTGTGTGTGTGTGTATCCAGCTGGCCATATAGTATCCGACTGCCGATGCAAACTCGATATGCTAATTAAAGGGCTCCGAAACTCCCATCAGCATGCTGAGAAGGTGCAGGCACAACCAGACAAGCCAATGAAAAGTGCTCCTTTCAGGAAAGGTTAAAAAGGTCACCGGATCAAAATGTCAGCGCCCGGCTATAGACGAATCTGAGTCAAAACCTGACAGGAAATTCATATGGGGCGGGGGGGAAACTTGTATGGGAAATCTTGACCGGTGCTACATACTGCTGGACAGCAACAGTAATGATGGGATGGAAAAGACACAAAAAAAAAGGTGATGAGAGTCGAGCCAACTGTCTAGGTAAGAGAACGAGATAGAATCATAGAGTGCTGCTCGTGCTCACGCAGTAGTCCTTTAGCAATACATCACAGGCCGAAGCTATTTGGCCAGAAAGACGAAAAGGATGAGCAACAAAAAAAAAGAAAGAAAAAAGAAAAAAGTTAAATAAAGAGAGTGAGAGAGATGAGAGCAAGGTCTTGGCTTGGTTTCAGATGCCCTGCAGTTTCTGTGTGTGTGTGTGTGTGTGTGTGTGTGTGTGTGTGTGTGTGTGTGTGTGTGTGTGTGCGCCCGCGTGTGCGGACAGCAAAGCACCCATCCCCGGGGCCTCACTTTAAGGAGCCATTAAAGGCCAGATACGAGCCGGGCTGACCTCCTTGCACTCCTAACGATTTTTGATAACAGCGGGGGAAAAAAAGTAAAACATATCATCTCCCCTCACAGTCATATTGCTATCATAGCACTTTAATGAAAAAGAATGCAGGCTACTGTCCCAGAGGTCCGAAGCAGATAGAAAGGTTAGAGTCGGGAGTTTAGGAGGAATTAGAGGAGTGGAGAGGCTCACAGATGGGCAAACAGGACAAACATCGGCTTCCTTGGGGAACCTTCCAGACAATATTTGACCTCCAACCGGGCCGATCTTTAACACCGTCCAAGTCGATGTTAAACGGCGCAAAAAAACCAAAGCAAAACACGTGTTTATATGTATGCACACACTGGAACACGCTCACTCAATCAATCCTGACGAAGACGCGCAGGGAACAACGGATCAATCGGGAATTAAGAGTAAGCAGAATTTATCAGCAAACACCTTCCCTGCATCGTTTGCCCGAGCAAAGACTGTACAAACACAGGATGCATGCATCGGAAATGTGCACGTGAGAGCGCACATGCACACAGCGCATTTTCTGAACCCAGGCTCTCGTCCAATCAAGCCAAGGCTAATTACCACGTTTCAGTGGTGTTATTCCAGCGTGGAAGAGGCCCGGCTGTTGATGGCGTCTAGGCCTAAATTACTGCTTTAATTACTGATGCTAATGTTTTCCCTACTATTAAACATTTATGCAGAGTGGCATCCGGAGATGTTCAATCCTTATCTACATAGATCCCCAGGGGCTGGGGGGGCTGGAGGGGGAGGCTGGGAAGGGGGGGGGGGGAACTGAGGCAGGAAACTGCCATCGCTGCACTATGTGTTGCCTTCATGATGCCACGCTGTAAAACACTGGTTCTGGCCTTTGGCTTTGGGCCCGGAGAGTAAAACATAGTTTTTATTACTGCCGAGGAAGTGTGCACGCTCTCTCTGAGCGGGCACGTAGAGGCATAAACGCACACACAAGCACCTCGGCGGGCGAAAATGTACAGGTGACAGAAATGCAGTTGTAATGAGGGAATTAGACATACAGGGTGAGAGAGCAGAAAGGCCCCCGGCGATATTAGACTCAGCAGAAGACGGCGAGATGAGGCAAAAGAGCAAGCAAGGCGAGGACGCAAGGCAGAAGGTTCAACAAATTTGAAGGAATAGCATGGTGAAAGAGATTGGATGTGAAAGGGTAGAGCAGAGAGCGAGAGAGAGAGAGAGAGAGAGAGAGAGAGAGAGAGAGAGAGATTGTGATTACAGTAAGCCCACCATTGGCACAGGATATGCTAATCAGAGTCTTGAAGAGAGCTTATGTATGACTATAGGTTGCATTGTGCTGCGCTGGTGAAATCAATAAGACCAGGATTCAATTACAGTCCCCTACTGTTCACTATAGATGTCCCCATCTCTCTCTCTCTCTCTCTCTCTCTCTCTCTCTCTCTCTCTCTCTCTCTCTGCACAGGGAATCCAGACTATTAATTTATCAGAATGACATGGCTGACTCACTGAGAAACTAAAGAAACCACCCATACGGAGCGCAGCAGAGCCTCCACAAATTTGACAAACCCGATAAATGTATGCAGACAGTTCAATTCTCTAGCTATCTTGACAAAAGAGTTCGGAACCAATTCCAGTTTCTTTCTCTGCCCTACAGAGAAACGGTCTTTTGTCTTGCAGCGTAGTAACGCGACATCCTCATCAAATCTCCTCGGATTAAGTAAACCATGTGCAGAATTAACCTGAGGGCGACAGTTGACGTAAACCAAATAGAATGAATTTGGCGATGTCTTCGATGTCCTTTCAGATGCGTAAGAGTCAAATAGCAGCATAAAAACACTGAAAATGTGCATTTTGGGAACAATTTCCCATATTTAAGAAAAATCCAATGAAGTGCTGTCTGTGCCCTCTATAAAGATTAGTTTTATAGCTTTTCCAGTTCATCTGGTAGTATAGGTATTGTATGCAGAGACATGAATTAAAGGAAAGAGTGTGAAGGATTGAAATATAATAAAGGTTAGCAGTATTTCAACCCATGACAATGCAAGCATGTAGTATGCGTGTCAAACATATGCCACTGAAACGCCATCATTCTCAAAACGACTTCAACCGAATACTCAGAGGACACAAAATGGCCACCACACATTTTTTAAGAGGCCGCAATGAGGAAAGAAGAGGATTTGGGATAGGGTGGCAGGAGTCCGACTTTCGACAGGACAATCTGGTTTTCAGGTGATGTATCCGGGTTCAGGTGGAGAGCTCAGCCAGACGTTTAAAAGTCCAGTGAATGGGAGTGTCTGTGTAGCGTAACGATCTATTCCATTGCCTACCAACACAGGGATCGCAGGTTTGAATCCGGCTTGGTCGGGCATCCCTACAGACACAATTGGCTGTGTGTGCGGGTGGGAAGCCAGATGTGGGTATGTACCCTGGACGCTGCACTAGTGCCTCCCTTGGTCGATCGGAGTGCCTGTTCAGGGGGGGAGAGGGAACTGGGGGGAATAGCGTGATCCTCCCACGCGCTACATCCCCCCAGTGAAACTCCTCACTGTCAGGTGAAAAGAAGCGGCTGGCGACTCCACATGTATCGGAGGAGGCATGTGGTAGTCTGCAGCCCTGCCCGGATCAGCAGAGGGGGTGGAGCAGCAGCGACCGGGACGGCTCGGAAGAGTGGGGGTAATTGGCCTAGTACAATTGGGGAGAAAAAGAGGGAAAAATCCAAAAAAGTAAAAATAAATAAATAAAACTAAAAAACTCCAGTGAACGCTTTATTTTTATCCATAACTAATAGCATATGCTTTGGGCAGGCAGGTGACTGTGCTGTATTTTAATAATGTATGCAGGCTACTTAACTTTAATGGGGAGCAGTCAAAGAAAGAATTGTTTGAGTAATGTTTGTTGTCACACAAGCAAGCAGCAAATGATAGATCAGCGCACGGATTACCGATCTGTGATTTGTGCCACCGCAGATTCAAGGCATACAGTGTTGAAGCACATCATGGTTGAAATTAAATCCATTTTTTTCCCCCTTCATTAATTGAATTTTCTAAAAGTGCTGCTTGTGTTTGGATTTGGCTCCACTTTATGTTCTGGACTAAGTTAAAGCACTACCTCTTCCCGCGTGGGTTATTGTACAACCATGCTACTCTTTCTATTATTTCTATTCTAAACACACTTTAATGTGGAATCCATCGGCCTGCTGCCTGAATTTATTTCATTAATGTTCTTTCTACACCTGATTTGTTGCTTCATAAAACACCGTGGATACTCTTAATTCATGTCGCAGGCCTAAAAGAGAGGGTGGGCGTATTACACTAAAACAGCTTTGTCTCTTTGCCTTTTTGCTCCATGTTTTGGTGCTTAAAAGCGTGGTGTCCCCATTTTCCTTTCTAAGGTCACATTGTTCTAGTCTTTCAAATGCACTTAACTAAAAGCCATTTTATTTTTATCTTTTTTTCATATTTGGGATTGAAGTAATCCAAAAGTAACTGAAAGTAACCAGATTACATTATTTTAATATTGTGGAGTAAGTTACTGAATACTTTTTTCAACAGGTAATTTGTAACTGTAACGCAATACATTTATAAAGTAACCCTCCCAGCCCTGTGTCTAAATAACAATACATAATAAATACATTAAATTATTAAATTAAATATTTAAAAAAAAACAAATAATAAAAAAAATAATAAGAGTAATAAGTCTTTCGAAGGCTGTAATAAATTAATTATTTGTAATTATTAGCATAAATTATAGCACATGAATAACACACACAAACATGCACGCCTGCATCTTGTGTGGTTTTGCCAAATTGAAAATCTGGCAACCCCAACCTGGGATGGCAATTATTGTAATTGAAACTGATGGAATGGAAAGTTGCCCTTGCTGGAAAAAAAAAGAGCTTTGATTTAAATAAAAAAGAATTCAGTGCTTGTGTTTGCAAACGACAACACAACCAACCTGGAATGCTGGATGCATTCCAGGTTGGTTGTGTTGTCGTTTGCACGCATTTGGAACGAAAGGATCCAAAATGTCTACAGTACATCTGACTACATTGAATGCCCCTCTATTAAAAGTGCACATTAAGTCATACATGTCATACAAGTGGAACATCCACACATATTTGAACAGATGCTTTTTCCAAGGAAGAATGTTGACAACGATTGAAATGCATCGACAACGTCGACCCTAAAGAAACCTGTAGAATAATATGCTCCTCGTTTTCACCCTGCATATCCACCATGTCTCTCTATTGTTGGACTGAACAAAGAAATGTGTAGCCGCGCTACGTCTATGGTGCACAGTAAGAGCTCCAGCAGAACTCAGCCGTTATCAGGCTCCATTCATGTGATCCGAACTACTTACTGGGACTGAAGTTGGTGTTACATACCACTAAATACTCAAGTCTGCATCTTTTTTAAAGCACTAATATGAAGTAATGGGCTTCCTGACGTGATGTCTAAACATGTAATGTTCAGAATTTTCACATTAGATCACCAATGTTCACCTAACAGTAAGGAGGGCTCTACAAGGTACACTGGATGAATCTTCAGATGCCCTACAGCAGTCCAACTCTGCATAACCTCAGAGGCTTTTCGATGCTCCTCTTCCCTTAATATTTTCTCCAGCTCTCTCTTCGGAGTTGTGGGCTCTCAAACAAAACCAGCAGAATAGCTGTGCTCGGCAGCATGGCAGATACTGGAATTTTATTCTGACTTGCCCCCATATATAGGGATGAATGAAAAGGTTGCTTCAGTTACAACCACAGTAGCACATTCTGCAAGCAGGAAAGATTTCCTTTTGTCTTGTTGGGATGGATGAAAGCTTTTCATGAGCCTTGTGAACTGCTTACTATGCAAGATAGCCTCGATGCACTCGCACGCATGCATGCATGCACAGCCAAGGACCTACCTGGCCGTATCCTCTCCTTCTTGTGGGAGCAGCACAGACGGAGGTACAAAGACACGGCTGGGGGAGTTCAGTCCAGTTTAGTCCAGTCCAGTCTTGCTTGGCTTAACAACGGTCTGCATTGTTCTGCTCAGCTCTGCAAAGCCTAACAAATGAACAGTGCCTCCCTGGCGCACTCACTCTCTCTCACCATTGCTGAATACAATCTCTTTGTGCTACTCTTAGGTGTGTGTGTGTGTGTGTGTGTGTGTGTGTGCAGGACGAATTATGTGTTCTTGTTCCATTTTACTTCTCTCTGGTCAGCTCACCAGCAGCTATGTAGTTGCATGCAGTATACTATGCCTTTGTGTGTGTATGTATTTGTGTTATTGTGTGTATGCAGTGGGGTTAGAATATGTATTTTGTGGTTATGTCGTGTTTTCAGGAGTCTTGTTGCAAGAGCTGAGAACCCTGTCATATGGTATTACAATATATCATATCATGTCAAGAAAACCGTCCAACAGCGCCGAAGGCTTTTAAAAGATGCACATTGCCCTGGAGGATGCATATGAATACTTGCACTATTCTTCGTACCGTTCATTGAATCCATCCTGACAGATTCCGGTTGCTGCCCTTGACTTTGCCAGGCAGACCACTATTTAGCGTGAGGTTAGCAAGATCCGAATTTACAGCGCCCCTCTTCCACGCTCGCAACCGGAGCCGACTGACCTCTGATACGGGTCAATTCTGTTTCCTTTATTGGATTTTTTTTTTAATGTGTGCTTCGCTGGGTTTTGCATGCCTCCCCAATCAACCACCCCTCCTCTTTAATTAATTGTGCTGTGATATTAAATTGGGTAAGAGTGTCATTTAATGTAATGTTATTGAATAATTCATAATCCTCAGAATTCAATGGATTCCGGCTCATTTTGAGTCTACATTATGAAGGCCACTTAACATCTGGGGAATATTTGTCTTTGACTTGAGGCAGGACATTGGAAAAGGGCGAGAGAGAGAGAGAGAGAGAGAGAGAGAGAGAGAGAGAGAGAGAGAGAGAGAGAGAGAGAGAGAGAGCGAGAGAGAGAGGCTGAAATAGCTCATGCCATCTGTAGATGATGAGAATAATTTTGCGCTGCCCACCGCCTAACTCCAAGTCACAAACGATGTTGCCCTGAAATTTAGTAATTTGCATTTCAGAGCTTGTGAAGGTGGGATTTCGCTCTTGTCCACCGCCATGCCAACGCTCTCATTGCAATGCACTGTAGCAGTCTTCACCGAATCCCAGTTCAGCGGAGGTTTTTCAGCCTCCATAAATATTGTGTGAAGAGGGAAAAGATGAGCTGGGAATGATTTTTTTTTCCTGTGGATAATAGAGCAAAGTCTACAGTCTGAGAAATTAAGATGAGCCTATGAGAGATAATTATTCAGAAAGGTCTCTGAGCATCAAGCTGTTTCAAATCCCCCCACTAGCAATCATTACCACCTACCACACACACACACACACACACACACACACACACACTTATTTTTCATATATTTTCTGAGCGTTATATTTTCAGCATATTTAGATTTTGCTCAACAGTATTTTCTTGAGAGGTATGTATTTTTTTTGGGGGGGGGGTGATGACATCTTATAGGGAGAGCTAGAAAGTTCGCCAGGAAATGATGTAAACACACACACAAACACAAACACACACACACACACACACACACACACACACACACAATAACCAGGTTACTGTGAGTGCAGGCAAACACAGAATTATAGAGGTACGGCATTGAACATAGATTATAATCTATGTTCAAATAAGATATTCCATTTGATAATAAATATAGGCCGCACGTGGTTCGAGGAGAAAACGCCAGATGGCAGCTGTAATTTGAGAGCCGTTTTCCACATTTTCGAACATTTATCAAAATTGTCCCGCACCCTGATCCTCCTCAACCCCTCAGCGAAGGAGACTGACCTTAACGAATGACTTCTGGTCACACCAGGTAAACGTCACCTGGGGAATGGAGACACTCTGCAGCAGACGCATTTATGTCGAGGTCAAATGTCAGGATAGGAGTGTGTGTGTATGTGTGTGTGTGTGTGTGTGTGTGTGTTGACAGTCAGTGACCTCCTGCAGCCCTGAACAGGAAGTGCATCCTCAGCAGAACAGAGAGAGGGAGGCGTGAGAAGCCGAGTCTGCAGAATGTTCATAGTGTACACACACAAGGATTCAGAGATTAGAGTACTAGATAACACATACATAGGCAAGCACAGGCACGTGCACACACACGCACGCACACAGTGTTGAATGGCCTTTGTTTTACACGTCTCCAGCAACATTTATCTCTGCTTCATTTCAAGTGATGAAGTACCTTGGTATAAGTGAAAGGGCCAGACACTGAGATGGCATGTAAATGCAGCCATGAAAATTAAAATGGGGCTTCTGTAGAGTTTTAACTGCCCCCAAAAGAACTGAGGTGCCATGCCGCAAGGAGATATTATACTACAACTACTCATCCAAAGTCAGCTACTGTCAGCATGGCTATGCAAAATGCATGCAAATGGTCCTGTTTATTAGAGCCACTCAAAACAAAACAAAAAAACAAAAAAGTATTTAACACTGCACAACTTTTGTTGATTCACCATTTTGGCTCCTGTCAGATAGTGGCAAAATATGATGTTGTATTGTACTTTTGATAAACAACCGTCAAATATTATTTACATTAGGAGACCCAATGGTTTTATTATGGGATAAGTGTTGCACTCCACCTGTTCTCCTCACCCCAATAATAGATGAGTGATCATACAGCTTTTTTTTTCTAATTAAGATATCAATAACATAACATTTCTAATATGCATAGCTATGGATAGACCTGGTACTGACTACTCTCTTTTGTCCATCACCAGCTGTGTGCAGTTGGTAGGGTCACGCCAAGGGGCTCCCAGGACTCTCAGTGTTTGTTCCTTGCAGCATGTCACTTTGCCAACTGGAAAATGTAAAATCATGCAGCCGATGCACTCGTAAAAACCCACTCCCACAGGTGCTCTATAAAGTGGTTGTTGCAGAAGCTGAGTGCTATATACCGGGAGGAGACCTTCCATCAAGACATTAACAGCCTCAGTGGGATTCACTAGGACAAGAAGGTCACAAGAAGAGCCAATAAACACAAACTTATTTTCAGAAGAATGCTCAAATAAAATCTGGACTGCAAAGATTTTGTGATTACCTGGGGGTGATGACCTATATGTTCGCATGAATTGGCTGTCTTCTCCTACTGTTCAGGTCTAGTCTGTCCAAATATGCAAGCGGATTACGAGGAGTAGTATGTAAACTGTGCCTTTTAATGAAACCGAGCTACACGTTTTTCTAAGTATACAACAACTAAGCTGCATCATGATACTGCTCAATATACAGGGAAATATATAGGTCCAATCCCAAGCCCCCCCCCCACCACCACCACCACCACCACCACCACCACCTGGCCCTACCCCTAGTTTTAGAGTGCCCCCTACTGGGTAGTGGTCCTTCAGAACGGAGATACAAAAGGGGGCAGGGTTTGAAGTCTACACCTAGGAAATGTAACATTACTCGTTAGGTCATCAGCATCATCATTAAGCCTGCTGCTCGGGAATTTTATTAGTTGCCTGTTGTACTCAGGACATGGTTATAACATTATAGTACAAAACATTTGATATTTAAACCTGCTGCTTGCTACCATTACCAACTATCACAGCGACAAATCTGACCAAATTCACAGGACAGAACAAGACATTAATCTATTGACAATAGCCAGGAGGCATGCTTACACATCGGCTATTCCAGTGTTGTCCTGCCCCATAGAGATTTCTCCCCTGGGCCACACAACATGAAGGAGTCTTTATGAATTATTGCCTTTATTTAAACCTGAAAAATCACTGAGGGCTGGCCCTCATTTACAATGATGTCGAGTAGCAGTAAAAAAATGACTTGGAAAGATACAACGTAATAAAAAGATACACAAGATAAAAGAAAACAATCAATTAAAACAAGCGTATAAGTACAGTTAATAAAAGATACAAGATAGCAACAAAAAAAAACGGATCAATTAAAACAGGTGCAAACAGAAGCTGAATGGTTCGTGACCAACCTTATGTATTAGTTTGTGGGGTTCATTGTAAAGAGTTCCGGGTGGGCGGAGCATAGAAACCTTCAGAGTTTGCAGTGAAACCCAGTCATTAGACCGAGTCTGATGTGATCCAGAGGACCAAACTAGCAAAGCTGAGAATGTTTATGAGTGTTTTCGTTAAGTGTCTTTCGATCAATTATGTCATTTTTAATGCAAAGTTGACATCGTTTGAGATGTCTTTGTTGTAGCGACCCGAGTGGGACTGAACCACTCGATTTGATGTATTTCGTGCATCTGTAGCTCGAAAACAGACATCTAAAAAAAATGTAAACTTTGCATTAAAAATTACATAATTGACCAAATCACACTTACTGACAACGGCCATTAACATTCATAAAGACTCATTCATGTATGTTCATGACAGGGGTCATGTCATGGTTATGACAGTGTCATGTCAGTCACACCCCCTCAAATAACATGTTACCCTGCCCTGCACTGATATCAGATGAGCGGGGACAAGCACAAACTTTGCTGCTGGATCATTTTTCAAGCTTCATACACGGGACTGTACTGTCACTCACAAAGCGTTGTTACATGTTGTGCTATTGACATCATGAATAGCGATTTTACTGAAATGCTTGTTACAACGATCCAATTACATATTCCTTTGCATCCACATTAAACTAAGATATTTCATGTTCTTTTTAAAAAAAATTGCATATTTGCAAAGTTATACACATTTATGGGCTTCCGTCCCAGAACTGGTAGCCATATTACAATGTCTCAGTTCGCAAAGCATTCTGGGAATTCTCTTCTACCACTCTGTATGTTGTCTGCATCTGAAAAGGGTTCCGTTTGGAGGGCTACATGAACACTAACCCCCTCAATCCCCAAAAGAAACTGGACACCCTACTGCAGGGGTTCTCAACCTTTTTTTGGCTCGTGACCCGACCCCACTTTGAAGTCACAAAACTCTAGTGACCCCAGACATTCTATAATTACGCTAGAATGAGTTTGTTGCAAGAAAATGTTCATTTTAGACCCCATTTTGGCTGTACCCATAGCAATTTTGTATATGTATTATGTATTTTATGTATTATGATTGGTGTCTATTTTTTGTGATCAATTTTGTTTTTATTAGTTATCTACTTTTCCCCCAACACAAGACAATGCAAACACAATACAAAAACGGGGGGAAAAAACACACGAAAATTACACATACATACATATTCAGACTGCTCAGATCCCCCCTCCCCACAGAACCCATGATTGGCGTTTCTCACCTATTTAATGGGACAGCTGAGCTTGCACATCTTGCTGCAGCCTCTCAAAGTTTGGTGGTGTAGTAGACAGAGTGCATCTCATCTCTGCAGTTACATCCAGTCGCAAATGGTACTTCGACTTCATGCACACAAGAGCACCAAATCCGGCTTAACACAAATATGTGCTTCCAAAGGGAACCAACCGTTTTAAAGCACACTCTGAGATCTCTGGGTACTCTTCTCTTGTTCCAAACCAGAATCCCTCCTTCGCCACTCGCGAATGCAGTCCCTGCTGCATTCTATCAAATGTCAGTTCAATCAGCTGTTCAACGGTGGTGGCAGGTAGGTCCACTGGGCCTGCATCACAGTGGAATGGGTCCCTCACCCAGTCAAACTTTGACATATCCATCCATCCATCAATTATCCAAACTGCTTATCCTGCTCTCAGGGTCGCGGGGATGCTGGAGCCTATCCCAGCAGTCGTTGGGTGGCAGGCGGGGAGACACCCTGGACAGGCCGCCAGGCCATCACAAGGCCAACTTTGACATATCCAAGTCTGGAAAGCAAGTGGAAAAGTGCTCTTCTAGGCGTTTCGGGTGCTTGCACATCATCTTTGTGGAGTACTGGTCATCGATGCTGTTGTCTGTTAGAAACTTGCGCAGCTGGGGGAAAGGGGTGAAGTTTACTTTTGAAAGGCTTTCTCTCCAGAATGTGAGTGTCCCCCTGAATCCATCAATATGGTCACTCATCTGCATGATATTCTTGTTTTTCCCCTGCATGCTTATGTTCAGTTCATTAAGTTTTCCAGAGATGTCCATTACATATGCAAGGAGGCACATTTTTTTTGCTGGTCATACAGAAGTCGACAAACACACCGATGAAAAACACCAACAGTAAATTTCTCAACTTGAAAAATCGCTCCAGCACCCTACCTCTCGGCAACCACCATGCTTCTGTGTGAAAGAGCAAATTGTCATGTTCAGAGCCCATATTGCTGCACAATTTTGCAAATAGATGTGCAAGCAGTGGATGTGTTTTGATGTAGTTGACATGGCTACAACCCGCTGCAATATGTCCGCAATGGGCACACTCAGTTCCTTAGATGCTAGTTGCTCATGATGAATCATGCAATGATTCCATGCTACAGAGGGGACCTGTTCCAAGATTAATGTACGTAGTCCTGCTTGCCGCCCCACCATAGACGGAGCCCTGTCTGTACAAAATCCTACCATATGCTCCTATGGAATGTTGTTTGTCTCCATATACACTACCGTTCAAAAGTTTGGGGTCACCCAAACAATTTTGTGTTTTCCATGAAAAGTCACACTTATTCACCACCATATGTTGTGAAATGAATAGAAAATAGAGTCAAGACATTGACAAGGTTAGAAATAATGATTTGTATTTGAAATAAGATTTTTTTTACATCAAACTTTGCTTTCGTCAAAGAATCCTCCATTTGCAGCAATTACAGCATTGCAGACCTTTGGCATTCTAGCTGTTAATTTGTTGAGGTAATCTGGAGAAATTGCACCCCACGCTTCCAGAAGCAGCTCCCACAAGTTGGATTGGTTGGATGGGCACTTCTTGCGTACCATACGGTCAAGCTGCTCCCACAACAGCTCAATGGGGTTCAGATCTGGTGACTGCGCTGGCCACTCCATTACCGATAGAATACCAGCTGCCTGCTTCTGCTCTAAATAGTTCTTGCACAATTTGGAGGTGTGTTTAGGGTCATTGTCCTGTTGTAGGATGAAATTGGCTCCAATCAAGCGCTGTCCACTGGGTATGGCATGGCGTTGCAAAATGGAGTGATAGCCTTCCTTATTCAGAATCCCTTTTACCCTGTACAAATCTCCCACCTTACCAGCACCAAAGCAACCCCAGACCATCACATTACCTCCACCATGCTTAACAGATGGCGTCAGGCATTCTTCCAGCATCTTTTCATTTGTTCTGCGTCTCACAAACGTTCTTCTTTGTGATCCAAACACCTCAAACTTGGATTCATCCGTCCACAACACTTTTTTCCAGTCTTCCTCTGTCCAATGTCTGTGTTCTTTTGCCCATCTTAATCTTTTTCTTTTATTGGTCAGTCTCAGATATGGCTTTTTCTTTGCCACTCTGCCCTGAAGCCCAGAATCCCGCAGCCGCCTCTTCACTGTAGATGTTGACACTGGTGTTTTGCGGGTACTATTTAATGAAGATGCCAGTTGGGGACCTGTGAGGCGTCTGTTTCTCAAACTAGAGACTCTAATGTACTTATCTTCTTGCTCAGTTGTGCAACGCGGCCTCCCACTTCTTTTTCTACTCTGGTTAGAGCCTGTTTGTGCTGTCCTCTGAAGGGAGTAGTACACACCGGTGTAGGAAATCTTCAATTTCTTAGCAATTTCTCGCATGGAATAGCCTTCATTTCTAAGAACAAGAATAGACTGTCGAGTTTCAGATGAAAGTTCTCTTTTTCTGGCCATTTTGAGCGTTTAATTGACCCCACAAATGTGATGCTCCAGAAACTCAATCTGCTCAAAGGAAGGTCAGTTTTATAGCTTCTGTAACGAGCTAAACTGTTTTCAGATGTGTGAACATGATTGCACAAGGGTTTTCTAATCATCAATTAGCCTTCTGAGCCAATGAGCAAACACATTGTACCATTAGAACACTGGAGTGATAGTTGCTTGAAATGGGCCTCTATACACCTATGTAGATATTGCACCAAAAACCAGACATTTGCAGCTAGAATAGTCATTTACCACATTAGCAATGTATAGAGTGTATTTCTTTAAAGTTAAGACTAGTTTAAAGTTATCTTCATTGAAAAGTACAGTGCTTTTCCTTCAAAAATATGGACATTTCAATGTGACCCCAAACTTTTGAACGGTAGTGTAGTTGTGGAGGACATCGTACATTGCCTTGGCAGTCTCTTGTTCAGGAATAGGGAGACAGTAGAAAATATCCTCATGAATATCATTCTCCTGCACATAACGAACAAATGTCAAAGCATGGGCATTTTTTTCCTTCTGTGCTGACACCCATTTGTAGAGCATAGGCTGGGGAATTTCGTAGTCATTCTATTAGCATGCTCTCTTGGTCATTAGTGACTGCATCTATCCTTCTTTTCACTGTGTTATAAGACCATGGTATTATCTTCAGTTTTAGCACTTCTCCTTCCCCACACATCGTTTTTACCATTTCAATGGCAGCTGGTAATATCAAAGTTTCAGTGACGGTATGTGGCTTCATAGCCTTTGCAACAAGATAACTTGCCTCAAAAGATGCTTTCAAATCTCACTCACTGACAGTCATTGCCTTTCTGAAGTACACTCGCTGCTTATTCAGCTCGGCATATGTCTTTTCAAAGAAAGATTTTGGTTTACCAACATATTCTTTATGCGTTATCTCAAAATGTCTCTTGACCTTGTTGGGTTTAATGCTCTCCATAGACAGGACGTTACCACAAAGCAGACATTGTGGCCTTTCCTCATTGTGTTCAGTTATGCTAGTAAAGCCAAACTGAAGGTAGGTTTCATCGCATTTTCTCTGTCTTTTTGATGACAGTTTCTCCGTTTCACTTGAAGATGTGGAGGGCACAGGTGGGCGAAGAAATCTTTCCATTTTCTGTTGCTCTGATTTGCTTGCAAACTTCGCTCGCTATTTGTTTGAGTTTGGGGATATGCATGTTGGTCACGTGTGATCGCGTGAATCAAGATATGCCAAGAACTCATTTTTTATGAGGGGAAGCAAGTTGTTTTAAATCATGTGTGGTGTTTTTATTATTATAATAATTATTATTATTTTGTATCGATGAATTACTAGAAATTTCAGGTGACCCCATTTTAATTCCATGCGACCCCACTTGGGGTTGCGACCCCGAGGTTGGGAACCTGTGCCCTACTGTAATGATGTCTGTAGCTCGTCTAACCTACACGGCCGCGCGCAAAACGGAGGGGTAGGGTCAACTGGGATTGGGCCATATATAGCTGAATCTCTCCCTCCTCAAACTCTCTTACCGCTTATGTAAGTAATGAGAGCAAAAAGGCAAGAAGACAGTTCACGACACAGGAATCTGCCCTGAAATGTCTTAAGCGACCAAATGACACCCCAAACTTCAGTTTAGGGTAATTCACTACAGTCACTCAAGGCTATAGAGGAAGGAAATTGGAATTAAACATGACACACCTTTAATCCCAACCCTAATTAAAACGCAGAGAAAAGGTAGGGGACCAAAGAGGTGAGGAGGCTGTTCTCCGCTCAATCAATTAAAGTTAAAAGGAAATTTGAATAAGCGAGAATAGATTTCAAAACAATCCAAATGAGTGTAATGGCATTACATCAAATAGCATTGGTGATCAATGAAATCTGTCAATCTTGCAATTTATTATTTGAATGACCCCGACAGAATGACAGAAATGAACTTGGTGTTCAAAGTCGAAATTCAAAGACAGGATTGTCTTGCTTCACTTTGGGAGGTCTACTATTAAACTACTCATTTAAGAAACACTAAAGTTTTAATGTTTCCCCATTCTATGATATGAAAATGGGTCTTCCCCACATTAATGGATTTCTGCTTAGGCAGGAGGGATCCATCTCCCGCAGAAAAAGGCTTCTTATTCTTTTATTCTTCTGCCAGACTAATTGTCTTTGGAGACAGCTGGGAGAATGATCTATTGAACAATGTTCTCTCTGCACAACATTAGTTTGGCAAGTCTGATGAAGAAGGCAAAATAAAAGTCACAAATTACGCTGATCGGATATCACTTGCATTGTACGTCCCACAAATTAAAGCTCATTTGCCTGAGACAGAGCTTGTCAGAACACTTGTGTTTTGACTGAAGACACAAACTATAAAAAGATGGTTCCTGTTAAGAAAGGGGGTTTCATGATAATCATTAGTTTTGCAGTGAAAGCTTTCTGGGGGGTTTTCTAGTCTGAAGACAAACGTGTATGCCAGCCCCTTTAGGTACCACCTGAGCCCACAGTGTATGAAAGCTCTCCTTTCACTTTATTGATGGACGTTAAATCACGAAAAAACCCATTAATTTGAAGAGTCTCCATACAATTGCACTGCCAAAATGAGAAACATTTTGTCTCTCTCAGATGATGAGTCCCCCCCCATTCACATACTACTTTAGCATTTTGGACAATTCAGCATTTCATGCCACATAGCTAAACACACGTAGAACAACTGCAAACAGACCTTTTGCACATATACACACACATGAATTGCATCCAGAAAATTACATCACTTCCCCCACCATTGTTGGAAAATTACACCTGTCCCCTGCTGTTCCACCAATCACACCCCAGGCCTCCTCTTTCCCTTTTGCCTGGCCTCAGTATTTTAGACTGTTCCCTCGATTTTAACTTCCCCCTAAATTGCCAGGTCTGAATTGCCCTATGAACAGCGTGGGGCGGACAGGCTGGCAGGAGGTGTGTGTGGATGTGTGAGCCTGTATGTTATCACCATCTCTTTTCATTTTCCTCTCCAAGTGGAGCTGTCAGGAGCCAAACAAGATATCACTCTATGCCCACCTCCAACAGGGAGTCACAACACAACTGAGAGGAAATAGAATAAAAGAATGAAGAAAAGGTAAACAAAATGGTTGCCTTCCAGTCTACTCCACCTCTACAGCACTAGACTAATCCCATGATTCTCTTTGTTCCCTAATCCCATCAACCACTGGGGCTCTACATGGTTCTCTGGGTACAGATAATGGCACCATGGAGTGTGTTTTGATGATGTTCAAGACCTTGTTAAAGAAAGTCGTATGTGATGTGAAATGTTTTCACATTTTTTATTGTGTATTTCTAATCCTTATTTTTGATACAACGCCAAAGTCCACTTTTGTTTTTTTTAGTCATGTAAAGTCCTCCCAAGAGTTTACCACCAGGATGGACTTGTCTCATTAAACAGAAGGGGTCAGCAGAATTTTGGGCATTCTGCTGATACCATTGAACTATAGCTTTCTGCTAATCTGCCTCATCTTTTCTACCATCTCACGGGTTGGTTGAATGCCCTGACACCCAAAAAGATGCTAGGTTAACAGGTAGTACACCATAATGATGTTTAACCCCCCCCCCCCCATTGTGTTCGGGTCAAATCTGACCCATTTTCAAGTTTAGATGTGTGAAACATTCCTTTGTTTTTGTTTTTCTGATCAACACAAGGTTTCATTACATCCCCAACCATGGCCTACCGAATACAATAAAACACATTTTGATCATTTTTCTTTTTTAAATGCCTATAAAAAAATGTATATCGGTGGTGTTACAGATAAAATTTGACCCGGTAGTAATTATGGGTTGTTTATGCAGAGATATACATAGCAAATGTTGCCAAACCATCCTGAATAACAGAAATTACAACAAAACAAAAATAATAGTAATAAAATCTATAATAATAGATAGATAGATAGATAGATAGATAGATAGATAGATAGATAGATAGATAGATAGATAGATAGATAGATAGATAGATAGATAGATAGATAGATAGTGTAATAAAATTAAAATTGTTTCATGCCAAGAAAGCGTATTGATTTGAATTCAATTGCAGAGTGGCACGCAGCAAATATGATCCCATGCGCGCACAGATGCATGCACAGACGCACACATATGCATGCGTGCACACACACACTCAAGACAATATACTCTTTGTATACATTTATGCTGTCTTTATTACGAGAGCCAACCACTTCTTTCTTGCAGGTGAGGTGTTGAAAGTTTTTTTCTGTGGGGGAGTCATTACAGAAATTGCTATAAGTAAGCCCTGTTTGAGGCCTTATTCACATATCATTCTGATGCAGCATCTGCAGTTGTCAACATGAGGAAAAGATTCACAATTCAAGAAGCTCTTAATTATATATTTGATCATGATGAGGATGAGGGAGTGCAGGGTGAGTGTGAAAGAAGAGGAAGTGTCTGAAATAGAGGACAATGCTGAATGTGATCCAAACTACAATGAAGAGAGCGCTGATGAGGAAGAGGACCCTTATTATTCAGAAGCTCAAAGAAAGATAATGACATCAGAAAGTGGCAAAATACCACTGTCTTCAATCCCCTATGAAAGACAGGGTCTCACATGTCTCACAATCTGCCTTTAAGCTTTTTACACCACACCCTCTAAAAAAGATAATTATTGGCATGACCAACATGGAGGGGAGACGTGTGTTTGGGAATAGTTGGAAGGAGATTGACACATGCCATTTCCATGCTTACCTGGGGCTGCTGTTTCTTGCTGGGGTATACAAATCCAACAATGAGGCCACTTCTAGTTTATAGGATGCTGAAACAGGCCAGGCTATTTTCTGTGTTAGTATCACTTAAAACCCCACATATTTTTTTGAGTGATTCAATTTGATAATCGTGAGACAAGATTGGCTCGTTGTAAGAAAGATAAACTTGCACCCATAAGAGATGTTTGGGACAAATAGGTGGAACACTTGCCACTGCCCTACAATCCAGGGCCTGAGGTCACTGTAGATGAATGGCTGGTCCCATTCAGAAGTCGCTGACCATTTAGACAATACATTCCTAGTAAGCCTGAAAATATGGCATCAAAATCTGAGCAGCTTGTGATGCAAGGAACAGCTATGCATGGAATGTGAAAATATATCAAGATAAATCTGCTGGAGCTGTGCCAGAGAAGAATCAGATCAGGGCATGCACATGGTGCTGGAAATGACAGAGGGTCTTCAGGGGCACAACATCAAGTGCTACAATTTTTTCTCTTCTCATGCCCTCGGCTAAGAGCTGCTGCAAAAGCAGCTGACCATAGTGGGGACAGTAAAGAAAAAATAAACCTGAGCTGTGTCCTGTACTTCTAAGGACAAAGGACAGGGCTGCTCTCTCCTTGAAGTTTGCTTTTACTGAAAACAACACAATTGTGTCATACTGTCTCAAGAGGAACAAAAATTTGGTTTTGGGAGGAACTTTATTTCATGGATTAAATTGCTTTATTCTTCTTCTCAAGCCTCAGTCAGAACTAACAATATAAATTCAGAGTATTTTAATTTGTATCGATCCACTAGACAGGGCTGCCCCCTGAGTCCCTTCGTATTTGCCATTGCCATCGAGCCCCTCTCAATTGCACTTAAGACCAACCCCACCATCTCTGGAATACATAGGGATGGAGTAGAAATAAAGGCCTACTTGTACGCAGATTATTTACTCTTATTTCTTTCCAACCTTTCTCTGTCTATCCCCACCACTCTAGAAATACTTCAAACCTTTGGTGAAATATCTGGGTACAAATTGAACCTTAGTGAGAGTGAACTATTAGCTGTTAAGAAGACAGCCCAAGATTACCCATTATCTGATTACCATTCAAAATTCTTTGACATGCGTTTGTGTATCTGAGAGTCAGTATTCCCCACAAGACAGAACACCTTTAGAAGGAGAATTTTGCTCCTCTCCTGTCACAAACTTGTAAGGATTTTGCTCATTGGTCTTTGCTTAACCTATTGGTAGTTGCAACGATTAAATCCATTAAAATGAATGTCCTCTCCCGCTTCTCCTACCTCTTTCAATGTATCCCACTCTTCCTCCCTCAAAACTTTTTTTTCCAGAAATCGGACAGTTTACTTCTAGAATTTATCTGGCTGCATAAGCAATACTTGCAGAGACCTATGTCACTTGGGGGACTGCCTCTACCAAACTTTCTGTATTGGGCCACAAATACTAGATCCTTGAATTACTGGCTAAAATATGAGCGCTTTGATATTCCTCCTACCTGGCTATTCATTGAGGGAAACTCTGCTGACCCAGCATCACCAAAGAAAGCCACCAAAGCCACTTTATTTTTGTATGACATTATGAAAAGCCCTTTTGTATGCTTCAATTACTTCCTCTGTATCTCTATATACAAAAAATGCAATTGTGAAGTGATCCCTTAAGCTCTAGTTTCAGTTTAGATGTTACTTTGGTATACATTTATTCTCTATTAATGCCCCCTTCATTTCTAATCATGTATTTTCTCCTTCACTACTAGATGGTGCATTTTTTGTGTGGTACAATCGTGCTGTCAAGTTGTGGTGCAGAACTCCTCCATTGCACAAGGCAAACTCAGCGACGTAGGAGAATGGTATACGTTGTGATGTTCTGTGCTGCAGTCATGGCAGGCTTCACTGTGCAGAATTGCGAGTGACACAAAAGACAGACAGATTGAAATCAGATTTGGGCAGCCAGAGCATCCTGACTGAGACCCATCTGTAGAAATCTGACTGAAATCGCATCTCAAACCGCCTCCAAATGTGGTTTAGACCCGATTTGCAAAAAGAAAATCACATTTCATGTGGCTTTTTGCTTTCCAGACTTTGTAAAATAAATCTGGATACAACCTGGATATGCCAAAAAACAGATCTGGGCTGGCAGTCTGAACAAAGCCTAACAGGCCCCCCCTGCTTTTTACCTGCAATGTGACCCACTTGAGGATCCTACAAAAGCCTGTGGAGTTCTGTTAGCCATTGTTTCACACACCAAAACAACTCAGTCTGCTGTTGCTCATAGTATCTCTTTCTTTTTTACTTTTCCATGGTGACCCCATAGACTGTTTATAATGTGGAAGTAACATCTGTGATATTACCCACAGGTTTTTAAAGAGCCTGCTTTAAGTCTCGAGTTTGCTTTTACTCTCACCATTATCTTGTCAGATTTTGGAGCAAGAACATAAAAAAAAGTGCAACGAGGAGGAGCTGAGGTGGGACCTGCTTCAGATGCATGAGCAACGAGTAAATCACTCCAGAGAGATCTGTCAACGCAATCATGCCCCCCAAACAATCAACAACAGCATACCCACCACAATCTTTAAAGCGGCAATCTCCAAGATTTTAACACAGTTAAAGTCCCAGGGTATCCATACATAAAATACCCCTGTCACGCTACTAAACACCTAGAGAAAATGTATGAACATCACTATAGCAATGAAGGAAATATACTTACATGTCTATATTTAAACTACTAGGCTTCGCACATTCATCCTACAGATTTAAGACACCATGCATAAGCCAGCTAACATGCTTTCAGTGCATTGCTACTACAGCACACCAACTACATTAAAAAGAATATCACAACAAGCAACCATTCAATCAGTGAGATTACAACAAGCTCATGTGACAGAGAAATTACACAATATGTGAAAAGAATGGCACCTTGTGATAAAAGAATTACAATCTGTATTAGAGATTCATGATCACAAACTGTGCAACCAGGTCAAAAAGAAAACCCTATATGTACCACAATAAACAGAACATCCAGTCTACCACCAAAGCCTATCACATTGTATAAAGTTAATGGAATGAGTGTCTTAACTTTAGAAGAACTTTTCTTTCCCGATCTTGTGTTTGCAAACTGTTGAATCAAGTTCTCAATGTATAAAGAACTTAATGAGCTCTATCCATCAGGCAGAGAACCGCATTTCACTCTTGATTCCTTTAAACTGTGTAAAAATATCTCTCCCTCGCAGATGGTAAAAGGCAGGGTTAGAAAGAGCCCAAGTCTGACAAATACACTTTGGGGAAAGTCATCTGGAGTCATTTTCTTCACAAAATTAGCTGCAGCTCCTCTAGAGACCGATTTTTCTCTTCCCTTTAAACCCTTTTTGGGGGGGGTTAGCCAGCGTTAGACACTACCTTGGCTGCTGTTAGCAGGTTAGCTAATGGCCTGCTGCTGGTGCCGTTGCATAAACCAGGACTGTCAACCTGTACGTATTGAGCCTGAGACTCACGCCACACTCCATATTTCTTATACACAGATCAGCAAAAACATTAAAACCACTGACAGGTGAATTGAACAGTGATTATCTCGTAACATCCCACAGAAGATCTACTGTGGCTCAGATTGCTGAAAAAGCTAATGCTGGCTATGATAGATAGGTGTCAGAACACAGTGCATCACAGCTCGCTGCATGTGGGGCTGTGTAGCTGCAGACTGGTCAGAGTGCCCATGATGACCCCTGTCCACTGCCGAAAGTGTCTACAATGAGCATGTGAGCGTGAGAACTGGACCATGGAGCAATGAAAGAAGGTGGCCTGGTCTGATGAATCACATTTTCTTTTATATCATGTCGACGGTCAAGTGCATGTGTATTGTTTACCTGGGGAAGCGATGGCACCAGAATGCACTGTGGGAAGACGACAAGCCGGCAGACACAGTGTGATGCTCTGGGCAATGTTCTGCTGGGAAACATTGGGTCCTGGCATTCATCTGGATGTTAATTTGATATGTACCACCTACCTAAACATTGTTGCAGACCAGGTACACCCCTTCATGGTAATAGTATTCCCTGATGGCAGTGGCCTCTTTCAGCAGGATAATGCACTCTGCCACACTGCAAAAATTGTTCAGGAATGGTTTGAGGAACATAAAGAGTTAAGGGTGTTTTCTTGGCCTCCAAATTCCCCAGATCTTAATCCAATCGAGCATCTGTGGGATGTGCTGAAAAAACAAGTCCAATCCATGGAGGCCCCAGCTCGCAACTTACAGGACTGAAAGGATCTGCTGCTAATGTCTTGGTGCCAGATACCAGAGGACACCTTCAGAGGTCTTGTTGAGTCCAAGCCTCAACAGGTCAGAGTGGTTTTGGTGGAATGAGGGAGCCCTACACAATGCTAGGCAGGTAGTTTTAATGTTTCGGCTGATCAGACTATTTCTCATATTAATTTCTTTTGTTTTGTTTGCAGGAATTACAAGTCCCAGTTTGTACCTCCGCACATCAGTCGGCCAACTCCACTGCTGTACGCAAGTTGCTGCTATGGTTACATTCAAATAGGGCACGCTTGTCTGAGAGGAACCCGCCAAAGACGGAATTAGCCAAAAAGTAATGCATTAAATTAATATTGACAACTCAAATAAGTTTTATTGTGACTGCAGTTTTGTTTTTGTTTATTCTCTTTAAGCTCTGCCACTAAGCTGATGCCTCTCTACTTTTATTTTGAGTGATAGCCACAAAAACGGTATAGTGGGAAGACGAACAAACTCATCATTCTCTCAATGGGGAAGGAAAGTGGAAACATATGCTCTCTAGTAGTAGTTGTGTTCCTACCGGAAAGCAATCCCCATTCATTTCCCCATTGACCACCATTTAAAAAAAAAGATTACAAACCCACACCAGCAAAGTTATTGAATCTTAGACTTTTTTGGACATAAATAACAATAAACTGTAAAAAAAAAAAAACGACACACAAAAACGAAAAAAACAAAACAAAACAAAGAAAAACGTAATAATTTCCCATTTTTATAAAAATATAAAACTTAACATTTCATTTTTCAAGGTACTAAAGATATAGCCTCTCTTTGATTACATCACCGTCTGGGCAATGTTTCTCACCAGACTGCTTGCACCCCTCTGAGAAAGATGGATAAAGCTTTTACGGCTATACCAAAGCTGAAAGTGAGCGACAACACCGGATTACATTAATAAGGTGGGTGTAGTTTTGTTTTGTTTTTTTACACCTTTACAGAAATTATTGTAAACAGGTTAATTTTGTCTGTAACTGCACAAAAATCATCGCAGTCATTAAAGGTAGGCTCAAATCAAATCTAAGAGTTAGCCTTGCCAAATACTTTTTTTTTTTAAATGTCACTATGACGGATTCAAGCCATTTCTCTCTGAAAAGGAACGCAACCACCAGAAAGTGACCCTATCACTTTTCCTCCCTATGGTCAAATTATTAGCGCCCTCTAGCTCCAAGAAGTGTACACTTGAGGGGGAAAAAAATTAATAGGAGTGAATGAGGCTACATGGCTTAAGTGATAATTCATTTGACTATGAAGATTTCAAACCTCAATATTGTCACAGTTTTGGAATATATTCCAAGAATACCCAGAATACCATGGCTTGCATGAACCCTAGCAGTCATTGTTTATTTTAAACATTTCTTGCTTAAAGATTTTCACTGTAGCTAACCAATGCCTATTGACCAAGCGGCCTCATGTGATCATCAATACAAAGGTCTATTTAAAACAGTGTTGACTGGTGCTACAACATCGCAGGTAATGTTAGGTCTAGGTCAATAGGTCTAGTAGTGTTTTTTATGTCTCTATCCTAATTTGTGACTTATCACAAAAAGCTTTTTTTTTCTCAACAAACAAGAATTGTGGCATTTACTTAACATTGCACATCATATCCGGTGTTATAGCTATGGAAATCTCATGTTAACATAATATTATGTAAAATGCAATACCGTTATGGTCATTAACATTGCTAGCACATCACCACCACTCCTTTCCTTTCAAGACTAAAGTGGAAGAGGTCAGTATTAGCAAATCTAGACCATGACCATCCTCTTTGAGGGATCTGACCCTCTCCTCTCAGGTCGCAGGTACATTAAAGGGCAACAGATACAAATGTTCCTTTATCCTGTGTGTAATAATTATGCTCAGTTTGCACACAATGTAAAATATTGAACTTGTTTTGCATACATAATACTGTTTTCTGTTATCATTACATGAAGGCTACCATACCTAACCACTGGCTTTATTGTATGGACTGTTATTGTAGTTTTATTGTATTGTGGGGCATTGTGTTTTTATCCTTTTCTGTTGGGCTTTGTTGTAATATGAATTTCCCCGTGTGGGACAATACCGATATGAACAGGACTTAAGTATATCATATCCTTTCCAGTGTCCATACATTGTGGTTGTTTGGCATTGGGTGTCCTAGTGATTGGATAGTGTAAATTGACAGGTTAACAAATTGTTCAAGACTCAATTCCCTCCCAGAAAAAAACAAAACAAAACCCAGTGACACTTGAGCAAGGACGAGGTAACTATGTAAATTATTAAAATCGATGACTTTTTTGTGTGATCTTGTGTTAGTCATAATTAGTGATTTGGTGTAACTCTCCCATTAACTGCAAGTCATTTTACACTTACTGTGCTTCGCGCGCCCTCTACTGGTGAATACAACGTTTACTGACAGATACGTTACATCCAAGTGACATCTTCAGTCTAACCTGACTGCGGGTATTCCCACCCCTTATAAACAACACAGTACAATACAGTTGTATAATGACCGGAACCAACAACCAGTTTCATATGCAAATGTGGTGGTTGTGTAGGACACTAGGGGCTATGCCTCTCACCCAGCAGGGCTGTGAGCTGGGGGCGTGGTTAACGTTCCCGAGCTCTCTGATACAAGGTTGTTCCTGTATCAGTCTGGTTTTGGAGCTGAGGAATAAAGTTCAAACTCGCCTTCGTCTCCTGTGTTTTTCCTCATCCTGCCACATGGTGACCATTAACTGGAGTTTCAATGGCCATGTGTACTATTCAGAGGATTAGGGATTGTTGCAATCACAGCATTGTAAAATGGCGACAGATGTACTCTTAGCCCCCCCGGTTCAGGGATGGTTGTGCCCTCTACCACAAATGTGTAGACTCGCTAGCACTTGGCTAACAGCTTGGACCCTTTAGTTGACTGGTTAACGTAGTCGCCCGTGGTGCGGGAGACCCGGGTTCGCGTCTCAGCTGCGGCGGTTCCCGGCTGCTCCCCGAATTCGCTACATATAACTTTAACTGACAACGCTGAGCTATGGATAAATATACAATAGTAAGGCTAGCTTAATGTTACACGAATGTGACCAAATTAACAACGGCAAACTTAGTTAACCCTAGCTTGGAAGCAAGCAATTTCATCAACAACAAATTTAAAAAAGAAGCTTGTATCCAAACTTCAACCCCAGATAGAAAAATTGCTGTGGCCCAGACCCGTCCCACACCCAACACTTAATCCAGCCCACATACTGCGTGGAATGATGGCACTTGAGAGGTCCGCTCCCATTTGCCAGATCTGGGCCAGAACCAAGACATCGCAATGCGGCATGTGCCACATATTTGCCAAAGGTGGCCCATATTTGTTTTGTGATATTTGGGCCATATTCACCATTTACCACACGGGCCACTTCAGGGTCACATCCAGATTACATGTTGCCAATAGCATTGCATCTTTGCCAAAAAAGGCCCACATTTGATTTGGCATATTTGGGTCATATTTGCTGTTATACACATTGGCCACTTCAGGCTCACATCCATTTGTCAGGGCCAGAAGAAGGCCATCAGTGCTGCATCATTGCCTGCAGTAGCCCACATCCGGATGCTATCTGGGACGGGTGTGGAAGCTCCCTTCAAAGTGTGTGCGTCTAGTGTGCATGAATGTGCACATATTGTGTACACTACATGCTCATTCACGAGGGGGGGAAAAAAGTGGCTTGTTAAAAATGGACTTGAGTATTTAAAACTTGATCAATCAAATAGTTGTTTTTCTTCCTCATGTTTGTATTGTCCAGATTTTTTTTTCTTCCTGAATTTTTATAGGCCTTTCTTTTCCATTGTATCTCTGTGGGACAAAGTCTTTGGGTCCCATGGCGTCAAGTGACTTGCAGTTCCAAGCTTGGCCACTGAGTCAATATCAGCCGCGTGCGCATGGTGAGCAGCTCTCATCTGATGAATGGGCTGCCATATTTCATTAATTAATACAGCCATGGAATCGGCGCGTATTCAATCCCATATGAATTTAGCTTGGAGGTTGGAAACGCTTTTCAGAGATCAGTTCCAAGTTTGTGCCCACCAGATGGAAACCCACCTACCATAATTAATTCACCAAACATATTATGGATGTTCTTTGTTTCCTAAATACCCCACCAGTGACAAATAGCTAAAAAAAAAGAATAGACAAATTAGACAAATGACATTAGTTTTCCAATAGCTACATATAATCTGCACTTGAATGCTTGGGAACTTGACGTCATAACGTTACCAACGTGGCGCATTATGGGTCATGTAAATTTAGTCAAACGCCACTCCAAAGCGGTCGTTGCTTAAGAGCGGATAAAGTGTACATCAAGCCCACAGTGCTTTGGCTTATTAGAGACACTTACACCAAGCCCATGCATCTGCACACATAGTGCCAAAGTGTTCAAGTGCAGATCAAGTGTGCATAATGGGACAGGCCCTATGTTACACTACTGGACTCGCATCCATGCGGAAGTGACCCTTTTGAACAAATTTGAAATTCACTGGTTTCAGTCGTTATGCCACTGTATTGTTTATATGGGTGGGGATACCTGCAGCCAGCTGAGACTGAAGAGGTCACTTAGATGAGTGTTGAAACGTATCTGTCAATAAACACTGTTCCCAGATGAACTGATTCAACGTTCCGTGACTTCATTTCAAGCAAAACGTGAGACAACTTAAAGAAGGAGTTATGTCTACACGGTTCCTGTGACATTTTAGTCTTGTCATATTTTCATCAGACAAATATGCTGGATGTGTGTGTGTCGGCCCTGTGATGGCCTGGCGGCATGTCCAGGGTGTCTCCCCGCCTACCACCCAATGACTGCTAGGATATGCTCCAGCATCCCCGCGACCCTGAGAGCAGGATAAGCGGTTTGGATAATGGATAATGGAAATATGCTTGATGAATTTGTCATCATTATAGACAGCATTTTTCCCCTCTTTTTCATGAACACAAAGCACATCCTTACGCTGGCATCAGGCAAAAGAAACCAGGAATCTACATCAGAGCACCGATGGGAGGTATCAGTACTTGCCCATGACTTGAACACGCTTCTTCTGACCGCATGTACCGTAAACCATTATGTATACAGCTTGGCTGTCATACATCGTTTTATAGGATTTGCCCAAGTGTTCTCAATTAAGAAAAGTCAGGTAGAAAAGCTTATTGAAGAGTAGTATATGCACCGAATTTCATTTCAGGTATCCTTAAAAGCTAACCAAGGTTAGTTACCCAAGGTTGTAACTCTATAAAGGACCCGTTGAAGACCCTGATGCAACTTGATGGAAAAGGGTACTAAAGAATGAGGCTGTGTATCTTCCTCAGGTTTATCCAACAGAAAGATTTAATCAAACCCCACTTCAATACTGAAAATACGTTCACAATACAATAAAGAGAGAGGGCCTTGGAAAACCCACAGTCCTAAGGGTAGCAAATGGTGTATTGTCGATGAACAAGTGAACTGACGGTTCACTTTTTTCACTGCTTTGAGGCAGGTTCGAATCAAGTCCTAGGTCCCACAGAAGAAACATCCTTTCTCTACCTGCTGACTCACCTCTACAGCTAGAGAACACGATACCACCCGAAGAGAGGCGAGAGAGTCCAAGAGTCCTGTAATAAACACAGACAGAGAGAATTGTCTCAAAGCGGTGATTCCATAAAGTTGGATGATTAAAGATCTGGGCTGTAAAACAGAGCCTACCTGCGAGGGTCAGGGATTTGCACGGAAATTGCAGGCTCCAAAGAGATATGAGTAACCGAGATTTATACGACCTCCCAAAGAAACTAGATTTAAGCAGGTGAGAAGGACTGCAGCTGAAAGAAAGGGGGGGGCAGACACACCGCAGTGCACAGGGATCAGAAGAACAAGGCAAATATGAACAATAACCATGAGATTCTTTGCAGTTTCAACAACATCATAGATTTACAAAACAACAATAAAAAGATTTAAAGCTGATGGATATGGCAGTGAACCAGTCGAGGGATCCGTATTTGACTGCAGGCATCCATAAATGCAGCATATGGGTCCCACGCTCAACCATCTTGCTAACTGCATTGTTCAGGAAACCGTCACGACTCTGTTTTCATCACCTGTTTGATAGCCCTGTCCGGCATCATCCCGTGTTCCCTCCCTGACCCAGCAGATGTCTTCGATGTGTCCCCCACAAGCACGCCGGCTTCTGCAGCTGTCCCTAATCACCTCATCATCTACCTTTCTGCATCGTCTTTGCCCCCCCCCCAGTTAGTCAGCGCTTGTTTGTCAGTTGTATCTGCGTGTTCGAAGCCGCTACTCCAGAGTGGTGTGGCGCCCGTTAACCCGTAGTATAGCCAGCCTGTCTGCTTGCTTTCTGATTCCTGCTCCATCCTGCCTCCCTGTCGCTAGTAAACCGACCCTATCCGATTCAGTCCCTCAAACCGTACCCGATCCTTGCGAGCTAGCGTCTGCACCGCGACCACTGACGGAAATACTGAAGAGCACAGCCAATAGCAGTCTGAGAAACGACCTTCGCGTCATACCAGTGTAACGGGGGCAGTCCTATGCTGTTCTATGCTGGTCAGCCTGCTGCACGCCCGTCACTCTCATCGTTAGCTCTGCGTTGTGTTCTAGTTGGGTGGGGCCCCAGGTGTTGTGGGGGGCCCTCAGTCTCTCATCATCATCATCATCATGATCAAGGAAGGAGGGGGGACACACAGGACTCTATTTGGCCCACCTTGCCATTTATTTTGGTTTCAAACCCTTCGACAAACGTCCAGTCCTCCAGCGGGAGCGGTGTTTCTTACGGACGTGGGGGTCGAAGTTCAACCACTGCCCGGACTTCACTCGTGTGCATTAGAAGGAGAAACCGTCCACGGGACTCCGATGTAAGAAAGGATAAACAAGTATTTTATCCCACAGCTTGCAGTATCTTCTTACAGGGATACTCAAGGTTACGTTCTCCTCAACCAGCAAAACTGTCCTACCGTAAAAAACACGCGTGGCTCGGCTCGATCGCTGCTTGAGACTCCTCCCACAAAACAAAAATGGCCTCTCCCGCGTTCCCTCTTCCGTGTACCCACAAGACCTCTCTCTTAAAGCGACAGTACACGTATATGACGGTAGTTGTAAAACATACATAAAAGTAAATAATGACATAAAATAAAATGTAGTAAACACAAATAACAGCACACAGACAGGATTTGGTGATATTTCATACTCAAACAAAATAAAATAAAAACATTAATTTTAACCTGGTTACACCAGACATTACCTTACGTAGCCGTAGAGTTTGCGCCAGCATTTGAGGATCCAAAGGGGAAGCGTAGCGGTCTATTCCGTTGCCTACCAACACGGGAATCGCAGGTTCGAATCCCCGTGTTGTCTGCGGGTGGGAAGCCGGATGTGGGCATGTGTCCTGGTCGCTGCACTAGCGCCTCCTCTGGTCGGGCGAGGCGCCTGTTCAGGGGGGAGGGGCCACTGGGGGAGAAATGGCGTGATCCTCCCACGCACTACGCCCCCTGGTGGAACTCCTCACCATCAGGTAAAAAGAAATGGCTGGCGAATCCACGTGTATCAGAGGAGGCATGTGGTAGTCTGCAGCCCTCCCCGGATCGGCAGAGGCGGTGGAGCAGCGACCGGGACGGCCCGGAAGAGTGGGGTGATTGGCCGGATACAACGGAGGAGAAAAGGAGGGGGATTTTTTTTCCCCCAATAAGAATCCTAAAACGCACACACACCCAGATACACACACACACACACACACACACACACACACACACCAATGTTCATGCCACCATTACCAGAGTATCCTATGGACATCTACAACATCTTTCTTAGCAGTCCCCTGAGCCGCTTTGCTGATTTTCATTTCTTTTACTCTGCTAGTCATCACAGGGACGTTCTTCCCGTTCTCAATTTCAAGGTAACCTTTTATATACGTCTATATTTTACACTTTTAATGGCCACGCCACGTGTGTTTACTGCTTGCATAAAATACAAGCACGGGGTCAAGGAGAAACGTGACTATGACCCGCCGACGTGCCTCTCGCGTGCCACAGTCTCCAAACACAACCGCGACTGTAAAAAGCACCACTGAGCTGTGTTTTAGGAACTGCCATGGACGGTAAACCGAGAGCCGAGCAACATGGCGGATCCCGCCCAGGGATGGCAAAGAAGCGTCATTTCTCAGATACAGCAATTACAAAGCAGGCCTTCTTAGTCAGTCTAGTGTGTCAGTGCAGGTTGTAAAAGTATGTGATTTAAGTGCGGCTGCCACGGGCACCAAGGCTGTGAAGATGTGGCCTTTTAACAGCCTCCATCCCACGTCACATAATCACCGTCACCTGGAAGTCAACACGGAATGAGCACATCTGCAAGATACCCAGCAACGCTGGACTGCACACTATCTCACAAAGTTTGGGACTGCATAACAACCCGGTGTTTGGATAAAGAATCCCATAAATTGGCCAGATTTTGAGCGGACACATAGCAGTAGCCCACCGGGGGTATAAAGTGTTCCCCGTTGCCTCGGTATCTCAAGAGTCTAAAAAAGTCCTTACTTGCGATGCATAATGGGCTCACTGCGCAGGTGGCAGTGTGGGCCGTGTATTTTTGGGGGGGACAATGACTTTTGAGACCTGCAAGCGCCACCGGGAGGTCGTAATATCGGGAACTCTCTAGTGCCGCAAACAGCCCAAGTGGGGTAATTTCATGCTCGGAGTAAATAAAAACACAGCTATTATCAGCAACATTACCTACCGGTGTTTCTGGCTTGGCACCTCGCTTGCCATTTTGCAGATGAGCAAATTGTCTGGCTGAAATTTCCTAGAATAGGTTGAGAGCAACGGAGCACGCTCTCTCACTCTGCGCCGTGTTAACAGAGATACAAATAACTGGTCGGGGGGGGGGGAGATCACTTAATGCTCAGTAGGGCTAGGAAATTCTTGACATCTACTCCTACTAAGTGAGCCCCCCATATGACTCTGGTCATGTAATCCTATATAATGTTCCTTGGACCTGAAGTGCATTTGTCATTTGTCTCCCTAACATACACATGCGTGCACATACATCAGTGCACTCTCTCTCACACACACACACACACACACACACACACACACACACACACACACACACACACACACACACACACACACACACACACACACACACAGGTCTGTCCATGTTCTCGCGTACTCACTTGCCGACATCTGAGGCAGCATCCATCTCGCCGCACAAAGGTTACATCAGGGGCAACCAGCTCATTACTCCAAGTGTCGTTAACAAAAGTACACACACGCACCGATTCATCAGAGCTACATGCACACACCAATTTGTCAGGTCCACTCACTTCCGCTTGTTAGAGGAATATTTCATGTCTGTGGGTTTAACTCTGTGTGTGTGTGTGTGTGTATGAGAGCATTTTAACGCCAGAGTTAGCATGTGCAATTTATAGTTTTTGAGGGAATGGTCTGTGTGTGCATCTGCTGTCCATCTATCTGTCTGTCTGTCCCCCTGTGTTTGATTATTTCCAGAGTCCTTCCATGTCCCCACAGCAGGCGGTGTATATGAGGGCTGCCTAATCTGCTACTGGGCCGCTATGGCTGGGGGATTGCAGAGGACATCCTCTATCAGACCGATTAGAGGGGTGGAGAGGAGCGGTGCTGAACTGGAGAGTAGAAAGAAGGATGGGGGAGGGAAAGGGTCCTTTCCAGGTAAAACAACCCCAGGCACAGTTCGATCCCAACATGTAAAACACACGCGTGCTCAGAGCAATAATCCAATTATTCAGCACGAGATGCTTCTCTCAATGAGCTACAACCCCATCAAAGAGGTCTGTTCGCCAAAACAATCCTCTTAAATAAACAATGGCGAAGAAGTGTTGCCCAGGAAGCAGCAAACCATTGCCCATTACCTGTGATTTTTCTCATTTAACTTCTTAATTAATCAACTACTTGGGCTATAATGGCCCAAAGTTCATTTTTCCAAGTAGATGTGAAAGGGTAAGCTATAATGGAGGAGGTAGCACGGCAAGTTTAAAGAGAGACAAAGAGAAACAGGGATTAAGCAAAAGATCACAAATAAAAGACTGCAGCAGAACATGGTCCTCTGCAGAATGACAATGAGGATGAAGCATGAGGCAACACAGGAGACAAAGCTACCTGGGTATGCACTTGTCTTATTTTTAAAACACTATAACTTTGCTCTTTCAATAACCATGATCATGATGCAATATGACCATGGTTATTGAAACGTGCTGCAAGACCAGTCCCCTCTACACACCGACTCTTTTTTCATATGAATGAATAGCACTCATTGAGACCAGAGAAAGACACTTGCTAGCCAGCCCTAATTTACATAAACACTTACTGTTCAATGCAGAGAGAGAGAGCGAGAGCGAGAGAGAGAGAGAGAGAGAGAGAGAGAGAGAGAGAGAGAGAGAGAGAGAGAGAGAGAGAGAGAGAGAGAGAGAGAGAGAGAGAGAGAGAGAGGAGAGAGAGAGAGAGAGAGCACACGCTTGTAGACTGATTTGCATGTGCTTCATCCTATTAAACATTTATTAAACATAGTTCAGGCAAACAAGTCTTATTGTAACAAACAGTTAAACAGCTATTGTGGAAAATTGGAAAAGAAAAAGAAATGATTGCACGTCTGTTTATGAAAAGTAGAGGGAACTGAATCTCAGCGACCTCAGCTTGCATCACACTTACTGGTATGTTGACATGCATAAGAGCATAGCAATGTTTATTTACTTCACACCATTTTCTTCCTCATCTAATTATCCCCGCCAGAGGGGCTTATGCGTTTGGTCGTGTATGTGTGTGTGAGTGTGTGTGTACGTGACTAATCTTGCAAACTACTGGATCCATCAGACTAGAAAAAAAATTCTGCACAGTTATGACTGTATGATGAAGTACCTCTCGTGGTTGCAGTGATTAAAAACCTTCGAAAAACATTTGTTGTGGCTACCGCCGCTCCCTCTCTTCATTCACTCTCTAGCTCACTCGACCAACGCTCTCAGTTGCTGCCCGATGTCCGCCTGCGCCTTCACAGACGAGCAGGCAAAACGTTTTTATTAGGTAGATTTTCTAGCTAGAGCCCTGCATATCAAGAGCTTTATATATATTTCCCGTTCAATCGACGTGGCAGCTGCGCAAACGTCTTATAATGGCAGGAAAAACACTGGTTTCCCTCCGTGTGTGCATGTATCCGTCCGCTCATCTCGCGCGCGCGCGCTCAGTTTCCGGTCCACGCCCACCCAGTTTCCAGTTAGAGCTCTTGGTAAAAAAGGTTGGTGACAGCAGACACCGAATATACCAAACCCCCCCCCCCCAAAAAAACAGCCACTATATCTAACTATAGCTAAACACATTAAGAACACTTAGTGGGGAAAAAAAACCTTGTTGACTGAATTTTCTTCCTTGAGCTACAGTAGAATGTTGGTATCAATAACATTAACGTATTGTAGCAAATTCGGGGGGCAGTCCGGGAACCGCCACAGCCGGGGCGCGAACCCGTGTCTCCCGCTCCGCAAGCGACAACGTTAACCAGTCAACTAAAGTGTCCAACCCGTTAGTCAAGGACCAACGTGTCTACTTATCCATGCACGTTACACTACCCCCCCTCCTTCCGGAAGCGCGTCCCGTCCCCGCGCTTCAGCATATCAGCTCCCTCACGCCTCTGGGCGCACGCGCTTCCGATGACCTCACGGTCTCACCATCCCACTTCTGACACCAATGTAGCTAATTCGGGGGGCAGTCCGGGAACCGTCGCCACAGCCGGGACGCGAACCCGTGTCTCCCGATCCGCAAGCGACCACGTTAACCAGTCGACTAAAGGCTCAGACTCGTTAATCAAGGACCGACGTGTCTATTTATCCATGTACGCTACAATATCATCGGCATCATCCATACGTCACCATTGTCAAGTGTCGTCTTCATATCACATCATTAATTGCATGCGTTGCTCTGGCACATAGAGCCCCCCCCCCCCCCCCCGTGACTACTCGAGAACTCGAGTTTTTCAGGACGGGCGTACTCGAGTTCTAAAATGATGCACTCGTGCAACCCTTAGTCCGCTGCTGATCTCGCGTACTACCTGTCTGCCTATAACTTTTGTGCACAGTTATGACTGTATGACCAAGGACCTCTCACGGTTGTGGTGATTCAGAACCTCTGATAAACCCTGTTTTACACCGCCATTGAGTGCTAACGCCTCAGCCGGGGTTTCGCCTAAGTACGAGCACCAGAAAAGGGGCGATAGGCGGGCAGTGCCTCCATATTGTCTCTTCTCCCAGTACGTGGGGAAAAAAGGGGTGGTTCGTCGACAAGTCCGACCACAGGAGAAGAGGAGATACGTCTGGCAGGGATCTGCACTCTACTTCTAGTTTTATATCCCTGTCGCTTTCCAACTTCTGTCATCCCGCGGCCAGAGGGCAGTCCTCCTCTTGTCATTATCTGACAAGAGCATCAGCGCTGACCTTCTTAGGACTTCCTTGTTTATATGGGCGAGTTCAGCGGGACAGTCATTGTCAGAAACGGAATGGAAACGGTAGAGCTTCGGCCGTGGCATATTGATGCCATCGACATATGTAGCAGAGTGTGATTAGAATGAGCACGTCCTAATTACAACATGATCCTGTCTGGAGACAGCGTTATTAACATAGCGAGAGCCACACAGGCTCCCATCAACACAGGCTCCCATGAATACTAAAGGTCTCTTACTTTTACTGGAGGATTTGCTCGCGAATCGATAAGGAAAATATGTACTTTGCATCAGCCTGACTATACGAACTTTGCATTTTTTCCACTCGAGCTGGTCTTCTTCTTTTTTTTTTGCTTTCTCAGCACAAAACGCAAAAAAAACACCAAGGTTAATGTATTCATATTGGCTATTCTATTATTAGTCAACGATTTCCTGTATCACCTCGGGGTTTCGGATTTGTCCATTTCTGATTTGTTAAGGGACTGATAGCAATGCCCAGGGCTGTCAAAGACTGTAAGTATTGTGCTGTAAATTATGTCAGGTCGATTTCAGAATTTGACTTGGGTGAACTTTTTTCTTATCTTCATTCGATTTACACACATGCCGTTGCATATATAATACACACACACGTGTTCGCACATTTCCATGTTTCTCTTTTTTTCCCTCCCAAATGAAGCCATTATAATTGGGTTTATCCGCATGCGTTGCGCGCGCGCACGCGCCTCTGATGGAGAATAAATAGATGTGATTGACACGTGGTCCTGTTGATTTATCATGTCTCGTTAACCTTGGAGACTCTAGCTGGCCTGTCCGCAGCTAATCACAGCCTTCCTTCTCCCACACGCTTTCTGCTGCTGCATGCCACAGCTGCAGGGGCCAGCACCGAGACGGATCAATACGTTACTTATGGTGGACCTTCTGATCAGGGTTTTGTCAAGACAAACAGTTGGTCAACAAGCTGTTTGTTGCAGCGAGGATTCTCTCTCGCTCTCGCTCTCTCACTCTCTTTCTCACACAAGAGCGCCAAATTCATATCAACCAGACGAGAGGCTCCGTGTCTCCTCTCCATGGTCTCCGTGTCCACCCCAGGACACGGAGACTATTCAGTGACCTCCCCAAGCTATCGCAGACGGGGGAAATCACCAGGAACCAGATTCACAGCAGGACATGGGACCACCTGACGACCTTCCTGGGTTACCGTCAGCGTTGATCACAGGGAGGAGATTTAATCTCGTCTCCAAATAAGATAGAAACTCTCACCTTCCGATTGCGGTGGAGACAGAACAATGACTTGAGTGGGTCAATTTAAATATCAAACCCTCTCCCCCTCTCCCCCTTTTTTTCTGTCTGTTTCACACACACGTGCACGCACGCGCACACACGCACACATACAGAGAACCACCCAGACCTCTCTTTGCACTGTGCCAAATGCAGATAACTTATCCTCAGTCATAAACTGCAAGTCTCCTTGTCTCTATAGATGTCTGAATTAATGTGAATTAACTGTTTAGCCATTTAGCCATCCAGCCAGACAGCTCCATGAACAACGCTCTAACTCACATAACTGTAGAACCCGAACTGACTGAAATAGTACCTTAAGGTTTTAAGGGCATTCCTGCCATGTAACAATACTGCCATTTAGTGACCATAGGAGGTGAAGTCTTTCCGGTCAAACTAAATTCTGTTCACTGCATTTTGTTGTTTTACTTTATCATTTTCTTTTTCATTTCATTTCTTGTTGATGTCGTTCTGTAGTCATCTCATATAAGATAATATTTTTTATCATATAATAATCAGAGAGTTGTTAGTTAACTTCTGTCCATCTAGAAATAGTATAGGAACTCATCCCGTTAGTAAGTTAATTATGAATATCATTTCGGATGAGTATTTAATGTGATAGGATGATTACTGTTGGATAACACGTTCTCTTGGTGTTTTATGCAATATACTGTAATATTAGAGCCACCGTTGATTGGCCATGGGTTCAAGCTGGAAATGTGACTTTTTTTTAACCCCCCCCCCTTTTTTCGTCCCCAATTGTACTTGGCCAGTTACCCCACTCTTCCGAGCTGTCCCGGTCGCTGCTCAACCTCCTCTTCTGATCCGGGGAGGGCTGCAGAGCAAACTACCACATGCCTCCTCCGATACATGTGGAGCCGCCAGCCGCTTCTTTTCACCTGACAGTGAGGAGTTTCGCCAGGGGGGAGGGGGTGTAATGCGTGGGAGGATCACGCTATTCCCCCAAGTCCCCCCCCCCCCCCGAACAGGCGCCCCGACCGACCGACCAGAGGAGGCGCTAGTCCAGTGACCAGGAGGCATACCCACATCCGGCTTCCCACCCGTAGACACGGCCAATTGTGTCTGTAGAGACACCCCGACCTAGCCGGGGGCAACACGGGGATTCAAACCGCCGATTCCCGTGTTGATAGGCAACGGAACAGACCGCCACGCCACCCGGATGCCTCGGGCATGTGATATTTGCGTGTATAGTCTAATCAAATAATCCCCTGTCCTAAAATCACGGAATGAACATCGGTGAGAAGGTGGATCCCGACTCCAGCACGAGAATCAGCCAGCCCAGCGCGGAAACGCCCCAGTCAGGTAGACCACGAAAAGACGGATATCGGCCTTCGTTCACAGACTGCCGACTTTTAAGACTCTTAACTCTTCGAAAAGCTATTACGTGACACGCCCCTTTACGTGACACGCCCTCTTACATGACACGCCCTCTTACGTGACGCACATTTGTTCTTTTTTCCCTCTTAGCTTCTTGGGACTTCTGAGCTCTGAGCTCTCTTCAGACTCTTACCACTCAAGACTCTTGACCTTTTCTTGCACACTTCCAAAGTCTTCTCCTTTCTAAACAGTTATTTGTTTTGAGCCTGTTCCCATTTTTAGAGCCGTTTTGTGATTTTCTATTTCTCTTCTCGGGGAAAAACACAAAAATGCTCAGTATTTTTTGTGTTATTCCCGTGCCAAGGTGCGCGCATGTCAACATGCTCAGCCTTGTGTCTCTCTGCAACTGAGGAAGCTAAGTTTTGATAAATATTTGTTCTACAAAGAAAGCCTCGCGTGTGATATTTTTTCCGACCCCCTCCCCCGTCCCCTCCAATTGTATCTAGACGATTACCCCCACTCTTCCGAGCCGTCCCGGTCGCTGCTCCACCCCCTCTGCCAATCCGGGGAGGGCTACAGACTACCACATGCTTCCTCCGATACATGCGAAGTCGCCAGCCGCTTCTTTTCACCTGACAGTGAGGAGTTTCACCAGGGGGACGTAGCACATGGGATGATCATGCTATTCCCCCCCTCCCCCCTGAACAGGCGTCCTGACCAACCAGAGGAGGCGCTAGTGTGCGGTGATCAGGACACATACCCACATCCGGCTTCCCACCCGCAGACACGGCCAGTTGTGTCTGTAGGGACGCCCTATCAAGCCAGAGGTAACACGGGGATTCGAGCCGGCGATGGCCGCAACGGAATAGACCGCTACGCTACCCGGACGCCTGCGTGTAATCATTTTTCGATTTTTTTTATCGTTCAGCCAACGAAATTACTTTCAGATTATTTTTACTGAGTCACATCAGTTAAAGTTCAGTGTAAATGGTAAATGGACTGCATTTTTATAGCACTTTTCTAGTCTACTGACCACTCAAAGTGCTTTACAGTGTATGCCTCACATTCACCCATACACAAACACACACACGCGCGCGCACACACACACACGCGCGCACACACACACACACACACATTCATACACTGATGGCGGAGGCTGCCATGCGAGGTGCCAACCTGCTCATCAGGAGCAGTTAAGGGTTCAGTGTTTTGCTCACGGACACTCCGACGTGCTCTCCATAGGAGCCAGGGCAGGGATCGAGCCAGCGATCTAGATGACCCACTCTACCTCCTGAGCCACGCCCCCCCCCCCCCCCCGATGTAGCAGATTATTATTCGACTTCCACCCAGATGAAAAACACAGTAAAGTTACCTCGCCTACCAATGCCTGACTGTTGCCAAGAACCTGCAGGCCGTCTTTGCCAGGGAGCCACAAGGACTTAATGGACTTGCAGCATCTGACTTTCGCCAGGGCTAACCCAGGCAGTTTTGCCATGGGACATCAGCTAAGGACATTGTTGCTGGGCCACCTCCAACCCCATGTGGGTTCTTTCTCGCATGGACATCGGTAATAAACCTGCGTCGTCTACAAGCGGCCTCCAGCCAGACCGAATCATCTCGACAACGACGCGTCATCTCAAGTAGGCTAGAGTCACCTCTGCTGCCTTCTATAACAGTTGATGTCCAATAGTAACCTAAAATCTATAATCTTTACTATCAATGTGTGTAAGTGAGTGTGTATGCCTCTTTAGTCAGTGTTGCGGTGTATAAGCTGGCACCCCCCCCCCCCTTAGGCACTTTTATGTAGCTGTAATTAATTAAACTCATAGCAAGGTCTGAATAGGATACTCCTTTGGTTCACGACCATGGTGACCTTTTCGTCCAGCCTGCAGAACTGGCCTTCGCCCGCGTGAAACGCACCCACAACAACATACCGTTATCTCTAAACTGCTAATTTAAATTCACCTCTTAAACACTTGCAATCATGCTCATTAGGATCTCATTTGGATAATACAGGATCATCCTGCAGGATGCAATTAGGAGCAGTCAATTAGGAAAAAAATAAAGTCCACGTTATTAAATGTTATAAGTATTAAACGCATTTAAGTGTAAATGTTTCTGTTAAAAGTGTGTTAAAGTTTGCTTGGGCAAAGACAGACAGACAGACAGACAGACAGACAGACAGACAGATAGACAGATAGACAGATAGATAGATAGATAGATAGACAGACAGACAGACAGACAGACAGACAGACAGACAGACAGACAGACAGACAGACAGATAGATAGATAGATAGATAGATAGATAGATAGATAGATAGATAGACAGACAGACAGACAGACAGACAGATAGACAGACAAATATATATATATATATCATATAAAATGCAACTTGATTGATTGATTGATTGATTGACCATCATCGGCAGTCACTCGGGGTCGAGTATGACCGTCCTCCCTCTAGGTCCTTCTGGGTCTTCAGGTGGGCATAGAGGCCGATCCTAGAGCCGCATAATGGAAGGACACCTGCACGTGACAGCTTTTTACATGGAGAGGCTGATGCAGCTGCAGCCACCACACGGTCCTTGGCAGGAGGTTGCCGGAGTCCAATGGCATGGAGAACCAAGATGATTGGGGACCACACCAGTGGCGGGGTGCTAACCTTTTTTTTTTTGGAGGGGGGCGCAATTTACCTTGGCGCATCACACCTGACAGCTGCTTTAATGTCCACACCATCACAGAGTTATTAAGGAGGACAATGTAGCCTATAGATTTTATCAGGGTTATAAAATCTATAGGCTACAGTCCTTCTTAATAACTCCGTGTGGACATTAAAGCAGCTGTCATGTTTCCTGCGCCAAGGTAAACTGTGCCCCCCAGAAATTGTTAGCACCAGCCGCCACTGCACCACACTCTGTTGCAGCCTTCATCCACCTTCACTGCCGTTGTGACCTGGAGACATCTTCCACCAGTTCCCCCGTTGAGGTCTTCGTTGGATCGCGTTTCGTCCGGAACCTCCCCCCTGACCTTGTCTGCATTGGGTTACCCTACCAGGAGCCAAGCTCCAGACAGCATGGCTCTTGGGATCAAGCATGCATACAAGCTTCTCCACCACGGCAAGGTGGCGATCCAGAAGAAGAAATAGATAGATAGATAGATAGATAGATAGATAGATAGATAGATAGATAGATAGATAGATAGATAGATAGATAGATAGATAGATAGATAGATAGATAGATAGACAGATAGATAGATAGATAGATAGATAGACAGATAGATAGACAGATAGATAGACAGATAGATAGATAGACAGATAGATAGACTGACAAAAACCACAAATGAATATCCCACTGTGGTATCACACATCCCACTGTGAGTAATTTGCACACTATCACTCTAATTCTAATTCTTGGCCACAAAAGATAATGCCAGGTATAGAAGTCAATGGCTTTGATCTTAAAATTCAAAATTAGAAATCTAACTCAACCTGTTAAAAAATTAACCGGCATTTTTCAGGATTTCAAAGAGAATGGGAAACATTAGATATGTGCATGTTTGGCACTAACCGTGTTAATAGTGGCATCTCATCTTTCCGGGGGACACTTTTTCTTGCTCAGTAAAACTAGCGTTGAATAAGCGATGACCTTCATGCTACGACTCTCTCAAGAGCCTGTCTACAAGTCAGGGCCAGGCTTTAAGTGCAAAAGCCGTGCTGCTAATACAAACAGTGCCTCGGCAGTAGTCCAGCAATCTAACGGGGGGGGGGGGAAACTGAGACAGAAATGAGTTTATTAGTGATACTTTTTTTTAATCTTTATTGGTATTTTAAAATACAGCCAAGATAATGTATATTTTAGGGAATTTCAGCTCCAGAGATAGAACATTTTTGAAATTGTCAAGTGATATGAAGATTAAATGTGGTACAACGAAACAAGGCAGGCCTATTTGTAGCCTATACTTCACTTTCGTTTTGAAAATTCATTTCCTCATGAACCAGAACAACAGCAGGAACAAGTCAAGTCAATTTTATTTGTCTAGCCCATTATCACAAATTACAAATTTGCCTCAGGGGGTTTTACAGCAATGCAACATCCTGTCCTGATAAGAAACAATTCCCTAAAAAAAAAATCACTTTAACAGGGAGGAAAAAATAGGACGAAACCTCAGGGAGAGCAACAGAGGAGGGGACCTCTCTCCCAGGATGGACAGACGTGCAATGGATGTTGAGTGTCCAGAATAAAACAAAACTTACAGAAAACAACGCTGAAAGAAGATCGCAGAATTAAATGGAATTATAAGATATATGAAGAATAGGATGAGGAGGAGGATGCCAAGCAGTGTCCGGATGCCACCAGAACAGCCTAGGACCTGAGCCTCGTGACCACCGTCACCATGTAGACCTGACAGGACCACACATGCACACAGGGGAGACTTGCATCACAGTATTCACATGCACGACAGAAGAGACAATAAATGACATTACTCACACATCTGAGTGAGAGCATATAACATTGAAACAGGATATATATATATATATATATATATATATATATATATATATATATATATATATAAAAAACAAGATGGTGAAGGCAAGCACATGTACCCGTGAAACTGATGTGAGCTCGGCGGCCATGTCTGTTTGAGAACCGCTTGGATGCGAGGAAGTTCGGTGTTTGTCCATCACTGATGGATCTGTTCAATTTACTGCTTTGTTTGAACTGAAAGAGGAAAGTTTCACTCAGCACAAGAGCTTTGATCACTGCCATATGTCTTTACCCTTCAACACACCCAATGAACAACTCCTCTTGTATTGTTCCTGCTAATTAATAATGTTTCAGCATTTAATTTATATGACAAATTAAGTGCCATTCTATCTCAAATGATTGCCAAGCATTTAATTTCTTTTGTCTATTTCAACAAGCAATATTTAGGTATGTAATTAATTTCTTTTGCTGAAACACAATTGATTCATTAAAAAGGGAGGATTCTCCTTATCGTTCTCCCAGAAGGTTTTCACCCATAATTTCCTGTTCGGTTTCAAGCTTATAAACAGTTCATTCTTGGCCAATCCCAATCAGGACACATTTAATGATAACGACGGACCGTCGCCTTGCTATTCAAAGTTAGTTGACCTTACAAAATTGAAATGAAAGGGAATTAATTTTCATTGAAATTAACAATATGTGGTAACTAACCAATAACAATTTAGCAAAGCCTGAAAACCCTTCTGCTGCCTCTTAACGGAGCATTAAGACACCATGGACTTCCTCACACTAAAGCGTAACTTCATTGGTGGTTGCAGACAATGAAAAAGCCTTGGATATTGTGGAGCTGTTGTGTTTTGTTGCATACAACACGATATTCTGTAATGCTGTGACTGTGACACTGATATCCTCTATTCCTCGGTAAAAAGAACATTAACAATTGAGCGAGAGAGACAGAGACAGACAGACAGACAGACAGACAGACAGACAGAGAGAGAGACAGACAGAGAGAGATCCTTGTCTCTTTTCTGAAGCCATTACTGGACAATAGATATTGATTCCCGCTGCACCTCACATTGGAATACTCTATAGCGATCCATTTATCTGTTAATCTGTCTGCAACTGGTTGTGTAGAGCCAAAGCAGACAACAGCCAATACACCAAAGTCTACTCAACATTTTATAAATAAATTCATCAATGAGAGGTCTCGGCAAAAGCCGGAGGAGGAGACTGCCCGAGATCTGCTAAAGAGCAACACTGCCACCTAATGTTTTGCTGCTCCTATATTCAATAGAAAGTGAGACATGGTTGGCAACAACACTGGCGTTAAGACGAGAGAGGAAGCTTTGCCAAATGCTGTCATATTGTGTTTTCTGGTTAAAAGAGACAACCACTGATTCAGCTGTTGTGGGACAGAGGGAGATGTGCATATGGGCACACTAAGCAACACAGGACACCCCCGCAATGTTCATTATAATCCAGAGATTTAGCAGATGCGGCGACTTTGGTTTGCAACAGAATATGTTCAAGGCTGGTGCACGCTTCACCCAGGAAAGTCTAACTGTACACCATGCTGGTTGTTGATGATTTTATGTGCCAGTAAACATATTTGCATTCATGCAGTATGCAGTGCTTACAACTAATAATCTCAAAAAGTGAGGGGAAATCACTGCCTTTTTGTCTTTTTCTTCTGCTATTACCGATAAGAAATAAAGTCAATGTCATCAGAGAATAACTAATGGCCAAGAGGTCTTTGAATCTTTGCAGGTGAAGTTTTTAGGCATAGCCTACTCAGGGGGGATTATTTCATGAGGAAATCAACACATTTCAAATGAAGCTGAAAAAAAAAGAAAAAAGGAGAACTGGATTTGATTACTACATCTATACATTTCTGTTGTGTTAATGTGTTACTCTTGTACAGCTCTATTTTCTATTTTGTGATACCACCACTTGTTGTATGTTACATATATTTCACTCACTGCCTACTATGGATAACAACTATTAAGGTTACATTGAAAAATGTAAATATAAAGATGGTTAGAAAAGGGTAATAAATGTTTTGTTTACTTGTTTGTTATTTAATTATTTGTTGTGCAAATCACAATTGCTCTTTATTTTGCTAATCGCCTTGATGTACCGTAGGAACTCTGTCCATGTATTTATTGGTACCTCCAGAGAGGCTTTTAACAAAGCCCCTGGGTTTACTTTTAACACACTCTCCCTTACATCACGTATAACTTTCATACTTCAATTGAAATTCATTTTATTGTGAGAAAAACCTGGCCCAGCTTATCCTAACAGAACAATAGTTTACCTGACTGCCAGCACAGTAGCTGCTCAGTATTCTCCCCTACATGTCTGCGATGTGCAATACAGATGTTTGTGCAATACACATGTACAATCGTAAATACATATACAACTGCTGTATACTGGTTACAAATTATTGCTTCTGTTGTTGTAGTTGCAACATAAATATAGAATATAGTATGTAGTTGTGAGGTGGATGGTAGGTGACTATAATGTAGTGTATACTTCTGGTACATAAGATGATATTCAACCTTTGCAGACACGTCACAATTATCACGTGACGAGGGAGACTGCGCCATGACGGACGGCAGTAAGTGATAGACTGGGAAATTCAAAAGCGAACAACAAAAACAAACAAAATATTGCGACGGATGAGTAGCTATTATAGTTTAAATTTAAGTGATGGCTACCAATAGTCAATGTTGTGGAGTTGTCCTGTGAAGTGAGTCACCTTGTAGGATGGCACAAAGAGCGATATGTGGGGAAGCTACCGACCCGTACCTTCTTCCTACCAATGTGTTCATGGATGTAGCAAAATCGTCCAGTCTGCCCGAGTTCAATCCACACGATCTGTACCACTGTGTTACCAACGGAGTGTCCCCACACACAGGTGCTGACCTAAAAGCACACAAAAGTCTGGATGCTTACCAGTTCTTTGTAGCTGGTTGGGTTACAGAGTCGCGGTGCTACGCTCACAGCAGGGGGATGTACCTCATAATGGCAAAGGTAAGACATAGCTAGCCAGCTGTGTATGTTTTTAACCTGTTTCCCCTAGGATGCCATCAAAACTCCAATCGACTGTAACCAAAAGCAGCTCATACTTTCCTTGCCATTTCATAGTAGGTTACACAGTCTTGCCATCTAGCTAGCATTTGGGTCATTCCATAGAAAGTGTTAAGTTTGAGTCCACAACATTCAAAGGGGACAAGGAGGCATAATAAAACTGTCGGTAATGTTTTCAGTGTCTGAAGCCACTGATTCAAGTGTACTGGTTAGCATGAAGCAAAATACAATTAAACAATAAATATACAATTTGTATATTTTTAGCTGTTTTTGTTAAATTACAATCATTTTCTCATGTCCACTCTGACCATTTCTCACATTCATGTAAGTAACACTTAAAAAATATCACATAAATCTCAGAGTTTATTGTTCTTATGCGCAATAAAAGTCTTCTGCCGTCCGTCATGGCGTTCATATTCCCCGCGAGTGGGACGTGACGTCACGTGCAAAGGGTCAATAGTTTAATAGTGGGAGTATATAGCATTGTATATGGGCATGATGGGTTGTGGAGTCGTGGAATTGGTATATGGTATAGAGTATGGGCAATATAGTATATAAGCAACATGGTATAACATATGGGCATAGGTTGTTGATTACTCAACCATAACAAGACTGTATAGTAGCGACATACTTGTTGTGCATACATGCTCCCCTCCGATGTGCTGTTGTTCCATTTATTTCTTCTGTTTTTCTGTCTTTTTTATGTGAGTGATGTCTGCAAGTGCTTGCAGCTGCTGTGTACCGTGTGGGTAGGCACACTTGGCCAATAAAATTGATACTGCAGCAAATCCCTATACAGGAATCGATCAGAGAGGTAACATTTCTAAGGTAAATGTGTCAGACGTCAAAAGCCTCGTCTTACCTGAAACGAAAACGTTACTTGGACGCAGCACGCTCGCCCACAGCCCCTCCACAACCTATCGCAGGTGAAAATGTGTTTTAAAAACCACCGGAAACTTAACAAGTGCTTCCTGTTCGTCTTAGGGCTCGAGGGGACTTCCCCGGACGTCAGGAATCTTTATCGTCAGAAACGGATAATGATTATATCCTCATCCCTGCGGCGTCCTCTGACATTTGCTCTGGCATGTTGTCACAATGCCAGCAAATAAAAACACGTTTTGAATTTCCCCTATGCTTTCCACAGGATCGTGTGTATTAGTATGTATAGTGTGTGTCTAGTAAGACGCAATGTGCAGCGTTTAGGCATTGATTCACATCCGATCTTGGTATCTCAGTCTGTCGTAGTTACTGAATGACTTGCAACTCTAGCTTAATTAATCAAGGTGGCTTCATCATCAGGTCTGATATGCTAACCCACGTTAGCGTGAACGAAATTAACGTTATTTCATTCTGTAGTCGGTCCTCATGACTGTTCTTTTCTTACACCCCTGACCCTTCATCTCACCTGGACATTTCAAGAAGCTAATATGCCTCTTCCTTTCTTCTTCCACAACCAAAAGACCAAGGGCTGACAACGCCAGTGCCATTTTCAACTTTTTATCAGACGTGTTCTCCATGAGAAGCAGCTATATTACCACGCCGTCTGTAGTGCCCGAGGGTTGAGTGAAAATGGCGAGCCAACGCTGCTGGCCTGGGTCTTCCGGTTTCCAATTGTGAACGACGAATGCAGGCTACCGCCACCTGCTGGAGAGTTATTTCCTCTCACGCAGGCGCAGAACGTACATGCTAGTTGACCTTTGGCTGTCGTCTTTGCGGCGTGTGTTCAAGTGCTACTTTTTGGCCCTGGGCGCGAGCGACGCGAGGACGTGACGCGGCCCTCGTCACCGCTGGTTTCTCTGATGTCGGTTTGGTGTGTCTGGGCCTTTACTGCGCCTTCTGCTTCTTCGCCTATTTAGCGTATACCTCATCTTGTGTTTTTGCTCCCCTTGTGGAGTTAGAAAACAACGAGGCAGGAGACGTGAGAGTAGACGTAGTCGAGGTAGTTTACTAGCTCCAACTTTACATGTCATATATTCGACAACGACACTGAACTCTCTGGACCGGAAGCGGAAGTGCATTCTCTCTTAGGTGAATGTCTCTAGTTATATAGATGTGGGTCACCACACAGGCCCCTCCAGAATTCACCTACACAAGACAATGCAAAACAGCAAAAGCGCAACTCATGAACATAAAAATAGACTCTACAACAGAACAGTCAATGACATAGTGCAAAGTCACGGGGAAAACAAGTGACGAGTCGGGGGGTGGACCCTGCGGCCATAACGGCTGCGCTTCACAGGAGGGGAAACAGATGGGGCCGAAACCCGGGCCATAGGCGGGGCCGAAGCAGGAACAGAGGCAGGTGCCGGGGCCGACCTAGGAGGGCGTCCCCGCCGCGGGGGTAGGGCCAATTGCATTGGCTCGCCAATGTCCAAGTGAGCAGGCTTGAGACGGTCTATAGCGACCCGCTCCGGCCTGCCCCCCATGTCCACCACAAAGTTCTTATCCCCCGCCTCCAGGACGCGGAAGGGCCCGTCGTATGGGGGCTGCAGCGGGGACCAATGGCTGTCGTGCCTAATGAAGACGTACCTCGCCGATGGCAGATCCTTGGGGACGTAGGACCGGGGGAGGCAGTGTTGAGACATCGGAACGGGAGCGAAGGCACCGGCAGCGCTCCGGGACGCACTGAGGTGAGAGGCGGCCGACCAGGGAGTCGTAGCATCCGGAAGAAACTCCCCCGGAACTCGCAGGGGCTGGCCATACACCAGCTCAGCGGAGGAGGTCTGGAGGTCTTCCTTCGGGGCCGAACGCAGGCCGAGCATGACCCATGGGAGCCGGTCCATCCAGTCGCAGCCAGTGAGGCTTGCCCGCAGAGCGGCTTTCATGTCCCGATGGAACCGCTCACAAAGTCCGTTGCTCTGCGGGTTGTACGCCGTAGTGCGGTGGATCTTCATCCCCAGGTGCTCAGCGACCGCCGTCCAGAGCTCCGAGGTAAACTGGGAGCCCCGGTCGCTCGTGATGTCACCCGGTGTGCCGAAACGGGCCACCCAGCAGCCGATGAACGCCCGTGCTACCTCTGCTGCCGTCGTGGAGGACAAGGGAATAGCCTCTGGCCACCTGGTGGCCCTGTCCACAATAGTGAGGAGGAACGTATAACCACGGGAGGGGGGCAGGGGACCCACCAGGTCAACATTGACGTGGTCAAACCGCCTCTCTGGAACCACAAACGGCGCCAAAGGGGCCTTGGTATGGCGGTGCACCTTGGCGCGTTGGCACGCCACACAAGAGCCGGCCCAGGCTCTAACATCCTTACGGAGCCCAGGCCAAACAAACTTGACGCTCACCAATTTGGTCGAGGCCTTCACTCCCGGGTGGGAAAGGCCGTGGACGGTGTCGAAAACTCGGCGCCGCCAGGAAGTAGGCACCAGGGGGCGCGGTTGACCGGTGGAGATGTCACAGAGGAGGGTGGTGTTGGCCGCGTCGAACGTCACGTCCTCCAGCCGTAGCGCCGTAGGGGTCGACCGGTAGTCTTGAACGGTCGCGTCCTTGGCTTGGTCCGCTGCCATAGCGGCGTAGTCGAGTCCCAAGTGAACGGCGTTAACAACCGCCCGTGAAAGGCAGTCGGCGACGGAGTTATCCTTGCCCGACACGTGTTGTATGTCCGTGGTAAACTCGGAAACCGCCGCGAGATGACGCTGCTGACGCCCAGACCACGGTTCTGAGGTTTTGGCCATACAGAACGTCAGCGGTTTGTGGTCCACGAAAGCGGTGAACTGTCGGCCCTCCAATAGGAACCTAAAGTGTCTGGTTGCGAGGAAGAGACCCAGTAGTTCCCTATCAAAGGTGCTGTATTTGCGCTCGCTCTCACGGAGTTGTTTACTGAAGAACGCCAACGGCTGCCAGCCCCCCCCCACCCACTGCTCACACACGGCCCCCACGGCGTAGTCGGAGGCATCCGTTGTAAGGGCTATGGGGGCGGCAGGCGACGGGTGAGCTAGCAGCGCAGCGTTGGCCAGCGCGGTCTTGGCGGCCACAAAAGCCTCGTCCATCCCCGAAGACCAGTGCAGCTCGTCCTTAGACTTCTTACCCCGCAGGGCCTCATACAGGGGACGCATGATGTGGGCGGCACGGGGCAGGAAACGGTTATAAAAGTTCACCATGCCCAGGAATTCCTGCAGCGACTGTACAGTGCGGGGGCGGGGGAACATGGTGACAGCCTCAACCCTGGCAGGGAGGGGAACGGCCCCCTGTGGAGTGATGTGGTGCCCGAGGAAGGTGATGGACGACTCCCCGAACTGACACTTAGCTGGGTTGATGATGAGGCCGTGTTCGCTGAGCCTGTCAAACAGCTGTCTGAGGTGCGTCATGTGTTCCTCCGCCGACGCGCTGGCCACGAGGATGTCGTCTAAGTACACAAACAAAAATGGCATGTCACGGAGCACAGAATCCATAAGGCGCTGAAACGTCTGCGCCGCCCCTTTAAGGCCGAAAGGCATACGTAAAAACTCAAAGAGCCCAAAGGGTGTGATGACAGCCGTTTTTGGGACATCCAGTGGGTGGACCGGCACTTGGTGATACCCCCGCACTAAGTCGATTTTGGAATAGATGGCAGCGCCCGCCAGGTGGGTAGAGAAATCTTGTATGTGCGGGATGGGGTACCGGTCGGGGGTCGTGGCATTGTTTAGGCGACGGTCGTCCCCGCACGGGCGCCAACCCCCGTCGGCCTTAGTAACCATGTGAAGAGGGGAAGCCCACGGGCTGTCAGAACGGCGGACAATGCCGAGGCGCTCCATAGTCGAAAACTCCTCCCTGGCTATTGCGAGCTTGGCCGAGTCGAGGCGTCGGGCCCGGGCGTAAACTGGGGGCCCCACTGTGGTGATATGATGTTCCACGCCGTGCTTGGCCACCGCCGAGGAGAAGGTGGGTGTGGTCAGCTCGGGGAAATTGGCGAGCAGGCGTTGGTATGGATCCCCGGTGGAGAGTGTGTTAGCGAGGCACAGCGCTCCAGCCCCCCCCCCCCCCAAGCGTGCAGGGGTATGACGCAAAAGAGACGGCATCAATCACGCGACAGTTTTTAACATCCACCAGCAGGTTGAAAGCACAGAGGAAATCCGCACCTAGGAGCGGGGTGGATACAGCAGCCATCACAAAGTCCCAGCCGAAACGTCGGCCGCCAAAACACACGTCCACATGTCTGATACCGTACGTCCGAATGGACGTGCCGTTGGCGGCGTCCATCTGGGAGCCGTGACTGTCGGTCATCGTGTCCACAGCTTGTGCTGGTAGTATGCTGCGTTGAGCGCCAGAGTCAACCAGCAGCCGCCGGCCCGACAAGGAGTCTCTGATGAACAACAGCTTGCAGTCACGGCCGGCGCCCATAGCCGTTAACGAGCGCCGGCCTTGGCGTTTCCCTGAACCCTGTAACTGCAGGGTTTGCGACACTGTTTTGCTTTTGCCCCAAACCTGGCATGGTAATAACAGAGCCCGTCGTCAGGTTGGCGGCGGGCTGTCACCGCAGCCGCGGTGTCCATATAGTCGTACACAGGTGGTGGTGGGGCGGTCTGGGGGGGAGCAGGGCATGCACAAACTGTTGCCGGTTGGCCAGGAAAACCCTGTCTGCTTCAGCAGCCAGAGAACGGTAGTCCTTGGAGGCGGCGAGAGGAGAACTGGCCAGTGCTGTGCGTACAGGTGCGGGGAGCTGCCTCAGAAAAATGTGTGTGAAAAGAAAGGCCGGATCAGCCGATCCCAGCACAGACAGCATTTTTTCCATTAACTCAGACGGTTTGCCGTCGCCGAGGCCATTCGGGGACAGTAAACGGTCTGCCTTCTCCAGCTCCGACAGTTCAAATAGTTTCAGGAGGAATGTCTTTATAGCATCGTACTTGCCAGCAGCTGGCGGAGCTTCCAACAGTGTCATTGCTCGCACCGTTGTCGATGCGTCTAACGCCGCCACTACGTGGAAGTACTGCGTTGCATCCTGCGTTATCCCTCTCAGCTGGAACTGGGCTTCCACATGTTGAAACCACGGCCGTGGATTATGCTGCCAAAAGTCGGGTAGCTTCACAGTAGCGGTGTAAATGCTAGCGTTAGCAATAGCCATGTTGTTAGCACCGGCGTCGTCGTTGTCAAACATACTCGTATTAGTTGTTCGATCACGTCGGGGTCACCAATGTGGAGTTAGAAAACAACGAGGCAGGAGACGTGAGAGTAGACGTAGTCGAGGTAGTTTACTAGCTCCAACTTTACATGTCATATATTCGACAACGACACTGAACTCTCTGGACCGGAAGCGGAAGTGCATTCTCTCTTAGGTGAATGTCTCTAGTTATATAGATGTGGGTCACCACACCCTCCTCTTTCTGAGACTGCTTTTCCGGTAAACCCTGTTTTCCCAGTCATCCCTCTGATTATTCTGTCGCCTCTCTGGCAAGAAGCATTTATGGCTCAGTCAGCAGAGTCTGACACAAACAGTATCAGGGTTGGGTGATTGACGTCCATTGACACTACTGAATCTTACAATCTATGTATTTAGCATATTGTATGTGGGCTTTTGATAGCCGTGTCCACCAAAGTCTGTTGAACCATAGTTAGAAACAATGGAAAGGGGTAGGCTGCAGGATGGGAGCTAGCAGCACACTAGAGCTCAGTGTGTGCTCATGCATATCTGCATTGTCTGTGTGTGTTTGTGTGTGTGTGTATGGGGGGTAATGAATCAGATACCATTTGGAAAGAGACTGTTTACGAGCATCTGGATTGACGTTGGAGGCAGCAAGGGGGTGTCGGGAATTTAGGAAGTGTGAGCCACACTTAACAGAATGTGACAGCCGCAAAATGACAGGGTTTGGCCCAGGAGTCAGGCGGCTTTGCTGTGTGCGCAGACACACACACAAACTGGCATGACAACGCAGGTATAGGCATGAGGGAGCAATTTGATCTATTCCACCGAACGCAAATCAATGTTTGCGCGTCTCCGTTTTCAAGCCACACGCAGTGCCAATCAGCTGGGAGATGAGGCATTCACAGACAGGGACAAAACAAAGTCATCTGAGCTCGCGAGTGACCATCCCAGACTGGATGTGACAGCTGGAGTGGCGGTTATTAGCCAAATTAACCTGTAGGACTTCTGCCTGGGGAGGTCAGGACATTTGCTGTTGGCGTCTCCCGGGGCAGAATCCAACCTATTCCCTTATTTAATAAATTGTAATTTGTTACATACAGCAATGTCCTTCTCTAATGGAAGCAAAACCATAGACAAAGAATCCCCCCCCCCAAAAAAAGCTCACACCGAATACTTGCCCTAAGATTCTACCTTCTACCATATATATATGTATATGTATGTGTGTATGTATGTATATATATATATATATATGGAAAGAGAATCTGTTACACACACACACACACACACACACACACACACACACACACACACACACACACACACACACACACACACACACACACACACACACATAGTATATACGTATATATGGCAAACTCGCTATTACAGCCCATACCGCAGTCGGCCAGAGGCTATCAATCCAATGTCGGTTGTGGCCAAGGGTCAGGGGATAATAGTGAGAGAACTCTATGTCCAGGACATCCTCACCTGGATATGCTAACCCCACTTAATCCCCACAACCACTCCGCCTGCATCAACCACATTAGGACTGTGTCATGAAAACCATAACTCATCATCTATGGACTTTCGGTACAACTCGCGCTGACCCGCTGCTCCCACTCAGCTTGGATCTGTGGGAAATATATTGGCTAACAGCACCGGGCGTCGTTTCTCATGAGCCGAACGAGTGGTGCTCGTTGTCGACGAATGTGTCTGAAAGAGGAGGCAGAAATCTTTAAAGGAGAACGGAAATTGGATGGAGAAGAAAAAATGTCGCGAGACAGAGACAGAGAGAGAGGGGGGAAGAGGTGATTATTGAAATGCAAACGATGTGTGTATAATATGAGCAAGAAAGGGAACAGATGAAACGGAGAAGGGGTGAAAGAGCAAGAGGCGGAGCGGAGAGAGAATAGTAGTAAAAGAAAAGGTGGAGGAAGGGGGGGAGGGAAGAGGACGGTGAGGAGGAGAAGGAGAGAGGGATGTAGTGCAATAGGATGACAGTGACAGATGAGATCCAGAGCTGACAGAGCGCTCAGTGATGGCAGTTTATCAGCAGCTGGTCCGCGGGGTCACTTCAGCTCGCTCGCTCCGTCTCTCATCTGTCTCCATCGCTCTCCCTCCCGCATCCCCCCGCCCCCCTCCCCCACCTCCCTTCTTTCTCACTCACCCACACAGTGACAGCCCTGACACAGAACCGAGATGAGCTGGCAACAACCGCTCGCGTTTGTATTTCTACATTCCGCGGACTGCTCGCAGTCAGCTGGGAGTTCAGAGACCCTCCC
>NC_079211.1:17498753-17501253 GCF_029633865.1 Lampris incognitus
ATACTCCGCATTTGACCCACTCTACAAAACTGAGAAGTGCGGTGCTCAGGAACCAACTCCACACTCCACGGATGTGCGAGGAAAGCAGAGGACACGGAGGGACCCACACACTCACAGGAAGTACACAGGGAGCACATATACACATGCAGGAAACTAAGTTCTTAAGATGAAGATATACATTTAGACATTTCTCAGTATAAAATATAAAATATAAGGAAGATGAAATTCATCTTCTGCATCTAAGCCATCCTAGCTAGCTGTGTAGCTAGGAGCAGTGGACGGCCGCAGTGCAGCACCGGGGGGCCGACTCCAGGTCTGTCTTCCTATTGCCTTGCTCAGGGGCACAAGACGGGAGTATTAACCCTGACATACATGTCTTGGAGGTGGGAGGAAACTGGAGCACCCGGCGGGAACCCACGCAGACACGGGGAGAACATGCGAACGCCACACAGAAAGGATCTGGGGCGGCCTGGGATTCAAACCCAGGACCTTGTTGCTGTGAGGCAACAGCACTAACCACTGGGCCACCATCCCGCCCGCAGACAGAAACAAGGCTGACAGGGAAGGCAGAATCCAGTGCATCAGGAAAACACACACACACACACACACACACACACACACATATACACACACATATACATACATATATTTATTTATTTCTACATATATTTATTTTACAAACCCCAATTCCAATGACGTTGGGACATTGTGTAAAATGTAAATAAAAACAGAATACAATGATTTGCAAATCCTTTTCAACCTATACTCAGTTGAACACACTACAAGGACAAGATATCTAATGTTCAAACTGATTAACTTTATCGTTTTTTTTTTGTTGCAAATATTCCCTCATTTTGAATTTGATGCCTACAACACGTTCTAAAAGAAGCTGGGACAGGAGCATGTTCACCACTGTGTTACATCACCTTTCCTTTTAACAACACTCAATAAGTATTTGGGAACTGAGGACACTAATTGTTGAAGCTTTGTAGGTGGAATTCTTTCCCGTTCTTGCTTGATGTATGACTTCAGTTGCTCAACAGTCCGGGGTCTCCGTTGTCGTATTTTGCGCTTCATAATGCGCCACACATTTTCAATGGGGGACAGGTCTGGACTGCAGGCAGGCCAGTCTAGTACCCGTACTCTTTTACTACGAAGCCACGCTGTTGTAACACGTGCAGAATGTGGCTTGGCATTGTCTTGCTGAAATAAGCAGGGACGTCCCTGAAAAAGACGTCGCTTGGATGGCAGCATATGTTGCCCCAAAACCTGTATGTGCCTTTTAGCATTAATGGTGCCTTCACAGATGTGCAAGTTACCCATGATGCCATGGGCACTAACACACCCCCATACCGACACAGATGCTGGCTTTTGAACTTTGCACGGATAACAATCTGGATGGTCCTTTTCCTCTTTAGCCCGGAGGACATGACGTCCATGATTTCCAAAAACAATTTGAAATGTGGACTCGTCAGACCACAGCACACTTTTCCACTTTGCTCAGGCCCAGAGAAGCCGGCGGCGTTTCTGGGTGTTGTTGATATATGGCTTTCGCTTTGCATGGTAGAGTTTTAACTTGCACTTGTAGATGTAGCGACGAACTGTGTTAACTGACGATGGTTTTCCCAAGTGTTCCTGAGCCCACGTGGTAATAGCCTTTACAGAATGATGTCGGTTTTTAATGCAGTGCCGCCTGAGGGGTCGAAGGTCACGGACATTCACTGTTGGTTTTCGGCCTTGCCGCTTACATGCAGAGATTTCTCCAGATTATCTGAATCTTTTGATGATATTATGGACTGTAGATGATGAAATCCCTACATTCCTTGCGATTGTACGTTGAGAAACGTTGTTCTTAAACTGTTGGACTATTTGCTCACGGAGTTGTTCACAAAGTTGTGAACCTCGCCCCATCCTTGCTTGTGAACGACTGAGCCTTTCAGGGATGCTCCTTTTATACCCAATCATGACACTCACTTGTTTCCAATTAACCTGTTCACCTGAGGAATGTTCCCAACAGGTGTTTTTGAGCATTCCTCAACTTTCCCAGTCTTTTCTTGCCCCTGTCCCAGCTTCTTGGGAACGTGTTGCAGGCATCAAATTCAAAATGAGTGAATATTTGCAAAAAACAATAACGTTTATCAGTTTGAACATTAAATATCTTGTCTTTGTAGTGTATTCAATTGAATATGGGTTGAAAAGGATTTGCAAATCATTGTATTTATTCTGTTTTTATTCACATTTTACACAATGTCCCAACTTCATTGGAATTGGGGTTTGTATGTATATGGCTGGGATAATGTACAGGAATATCTGTACTGCATACAGACTGGAAGTCCCAAGGTCCAAATGGGAGACACCACCAAAAGTGGTTGAGAATAACAGAGCTAAGATCCTGTGGGGCTTCCAGTTCCAGAGTGACAAGCAGGTGCTGGCTAACCAACCAGACACTGTGGTGGTCGGAGAGGAACAGAAGACGGCAGTAGTGATGGATGTAGCAATC